>NW_019102034.1:62955-227530 GCF_001856785.1 Myzus persicae | reverse complement strand
AAAAAAAAAAAACAAAATGACATTGATTGACAAGTTAAAAGGAAAAAATAATGATAGTCTGTTTATAATATAATAAAAATATTTTACTTACCTAATAAAGTAATAACAATAATAAATACCAATACGACATTTTTCGAAAAATTGTGATTTATATTTTATATCAATTTAAAATAAATACAGTTGTCAATTTTATAGTTATCCAGTATTTGAGATTTTGATACGAAACATCGTTCATAATTTATGACAATATATATTAGGATTTAATTAGAGGTATTTCTGTGTTATTATAATAATTAATACATTTTCATACTTACAATTTTTCTACTGTTAAAATTATTTGACTTCTATTTTATTTATCACTTTATTTTGTTACTTACATAATACAATTTGTGTTCTTATTTATAAATCTATTAATCTCTATCTCTAACACAAGCAATTAGCTTAAAATTTAAAAGAGATAGATAGATAGATAGATCATCTTGTAAAAAAAAAATATTTTTATTCAGTAAAACGATATAATATAATAAATTATTTAATATTTTACGGTTGTAAGTCAAATACAAAAATACTCACCACTTTTATTCTACCTGTTGATATAATTTAGCGGTTCTGCATGTTAAGTAATGAAATTTGTTCGTTAGCAATAAATGGATTATATATGAAAAAAAATCAGTTTTCAACAAATCAGTGTTGAGAATAGATAATGAAAATGTCATCTAAGATAACCATTATTTAAATGTCACAATAGTTATCTAGATAAGATAATAGATGAGCAATTTTTTAGCCAGATAATTCTCAACACTGCAATAAATATAAGTTTTCTCTGAGCGCAAATCAATTATTTTTAATGTAAATATATTGTTAAAAATTAACAGAGTCACTTCTGAAATTAAGTTACATTTTGATTTCTATTATAAATACGTTTTATATAGTTTAAAAATCTAAAAACATTGAGTGTGTAGACACCAACTGACGAAATAATAATATAAAAAAACCAATCATGATAGCGCCTGAAATTCGTCAGGTAGGCAACCAAATTGTATATATTGTTGCGCCTGAACTGTGATTGTATAGGCAACCTGACGTGTACAAGACGAAGTAATAAAATAAATCATGTGACTGAAGACGAGGACCAACAATGATACAAACTACTAACTAGAAACTAGATACAAAAAGGCGGAGAAAAATATTTTATACATTTGGATTATACAAGTTAATTAACAGGGGGAGGTCTCTGTGATCATGTCCGTATGGTGTGCAATAATTACAGTGTGCACACAAAATCGGATATAATCCTTATAACGAAATGTATGCAATACGAAAGTCCAGTGATGTTATGGTAAAACAGCAGGCAGAAGACGAGAGTAACAAAAACCGGGATAACCTAAGTCGCCTTTCACACTAGCATGAGTCGATGTCGGAATTACGCTTTGACAGATATTTGGCGCTGGCCAGCAAAACAATAATCGGTGAAAGACGAAAGCTCGTATTTTATACTGCATAATCGTAATATTATATATTTATATACAGTGTAGAGACTTATCTAGATAATTATTTAGTTATCTTTTATCTTATCTAGATAAATAGTTGCATTTAATCTAAATAATTATCTTAGATAAAACTGCATCTATCTATAATTCGTCTCTAATACTCTCTATGCAAAAAATGAAAAACCCATTTTTATTTTGTCAATTTATTTTTTTGATAATTAATACTTTAAATTTGAATTGTCGAGAGATCTCAGTAAAAAAATCGTATTTTCAAAATAATATTATTTACTAGGTATCATTTATTATTGATCTTTTCGTCAGGGGCCCGGACCCGGTGTTCAAATATACCTACGTTTCATTGTTATGTTGTACTCGTCAACTGTAAATTATTGGAAAAATGATTATAAGTTATTTTTACGAACAGTATGCTTCTTAATCAGAGTTGTATACCCAAGTTGTTTTCCTTGTTCCGACGATCCTATGCAATGTACATACACAAAGTATAAATCATATAAGATATATTTTACCCATTAATAATAACTGCATATCTACTAAAAAAAATTTAAATACATACTTAAACTGTTCGTACTAATATTGTAGTGTAAAATAGTTTTTTCTTGATATTTATACTTAATTTTGAAAATATTTTTTCATTTATGTCCTTGCCCTAGTTATTCATTAATAATAATGTCTACTGCTAAAATTAATTTAAACGTATAGCTGGTTTTATATAATATTGAAGTTCTAAGTAGTTCTAAGGTATACTATCAAAAGTTAAATTAGGCATTAAAAAAAATTATTTGGTTTTTTATCTAGATAAAAATGTATTTATCTTTTATCTTTATCTAGATAGATTTGAATTCTTCATATTATCTTCATCTTTATCTAGATAAAAGAAGTACTTATCTAATCCCAACACTGTTTATATAATTGTAAAGCGCCTACTCGTATAGTGGCTGTAGGTGTCTATTCCAAACTGGCATTATGATATTGTATGTAATAAGAACAATATAATAAAAGACTTAAAAGCAATCATTTTTTTTTTTTTAATTTTATTGTGCTTGATCTCAAAATTAGTACAAATAAAAAAATCATACTTGACAAAAAACAGACGTTCTACTTAATGCTACGCTTCCCATTCTCTACACTCGGCATATTAGACGTGCCTAACAAAGAGTAATGTATACGATGCATCGATTGGAGAGTGACGACTATCGTTACATTTGTGAACGCATTCACTGCTAAATCACGTAAGTGCATCAATTGCACCAGGCTGGTACTTTCTTCAAAATCTCAAGCCTGAGCATAAATGAGTTAAAAAGTTAAATTAATTTAACTTTTTGAAATGTAATTTTCATTAATTTAATATTTACCTTATTTGATTTTCATTGACATAAACTGAATGAATAACGAGTTACTTTTAATCAAATCCAAGTTACGTTAATTTACAAATAATTAAAATAATTTTTGATAATACATATCGCATAACACATTTACTTTTTATTATTTTAAACTATATACTGGCTATAAAAATAGCTTAACTCAAATTAATATGTTAATTATAAGTTTCCGTATAATTTTTAACTTAACTGAGTTAAAAATAAAATTGGAATTACTATTAATTTTAAACATTTTAAAATGTTTTTTATCAATTTAACTTAATTTAAATGTACCAATAACTTGCTCAGGCTTGGAAAATCTATATGTAGTACTTAACCTCGATATTACAAAACCCCGAAATGGCGAAATGTATTCAATGTTTTTGTATAATTTATTGATGTGTACATAATCATAACCGATAAAAGTTTCTTATTTAGTTTTCAAGGTATATCAATAACGAATTCACTTTGGCGAATTTCACGAAATTTCGAAAATGTTCTCCCCAACTGACATGTCACTGTATTTGATGGGTAAATGAGTATATAAGCTTTCTGGTAAATAATTGTTTTAATCTTTTTTTTGTTGATATAATTTAGAGTATGGCCACGTCTCACCAAGCCACTAGTAAATTATTATAAAATAAACTTTAGTTATATTGGTGAGACATATATATTATATTATTATGAACATATTTAAGCTATTTTTATTTTTTTTAACTCACAAAATAAACTCTAAATCGTTTTTCGGACAAAATTGATTTAAAACTCAGATGAAAACTTTGCTTTAGAAATGAATTTTATCCACATATATCACACAAATCGTCCTTGTATATTGGCGCTGACCCCAATGTTTCATAGGTATTTTAAATAGGTAGGTTTTTTCTGCATACATTTTCAATGCGAATTCCCGAGAAATGGTATAAGTCGTGTTCTATGTAAATAAATCCAACATAACGGAGGAAACAATAATTATTTTATGTTTTAGCATCCACGTATATTGTGTTGAAATCAATAAATATATAATAATGTTTTGTATATATTTGCAAATTGTAAGTTGTCTATGTGTGAACAATGAAGATGTGATTATACATTAATAATCACACGTTCTTTATCTCGTACATGCTCACACACTTCAAAAATTAGATAAGTGGTTGAATATTATTATTAATCCACCCCCAAATTGATCAATTTTCATTCCATCATGCCGAGATACATAGATCCAATGATACGATTTCGTATGGAAAGTATATTTGAACGTCTAATAATAATAAATTAATAAAATGTTATATGTGTAGGTACTTACACATTTTTTTTTCGATTTACCTACCTAATTCACTGTTGAATAATTTTAAACTCGAATTACGATAATTATTGTATGTACAATAAATAACTTAATTTACTTACTAATTGAATAATTAACATATTCTTAACAATAACGAAATTGAATTACTTCACTTCAATAATAATTCAATAGAAAAAAACTTTTTGTTAAATATTTTCCAGCCTTTATTCTTTGGCTTTCATGTAGAGTTATTTTTAGTTTTCAGAATTTTTTCATTCACTAGCTAATTTAAATAACAATGGTCAACGAGATAACATTTAAAAGAAAAGAAAATACAGTTTTAAACGTTTTTCATAATTTTATCGATTATACTCCAATATAATTATAGTATTTTAAATATTTATTTTTTTTAAAACTTAATTGTTGTATAGGTAATATACTTCGATCATAACCGTGGTAGGTACCACATAATAACCATGGTACTATTTGATAATACTGATGTTGATATATCTTATGTTTTTAATGCCTACGTAATATTTTATCAGTGGCGTTATTCTAATATTTTAATATCCAGGCAGGTACTCACTTCTTTTTTCAAGTACGTTTAATAGTTATGATGTTAAATACATATTTACATATCTTACATGAATTGAAATAATAATGAATAATGTTGTTTGTTTTTCTTCATTTGCTGGTAGTTAAATGTTTATTAATAATAATTCAATGGTATGTACTTTATTATTTTTACACTTAAAACAAAAATAAAATACAATAATTTAGGTAGGCAGTGGTCCATAACATGACGTGCAATACCTAATAATAACCGTGAACTATATTTAAAATCATGTAGGTATGTAAAAAAAGGTTGTGGAATTGTATACTAACTGGTGATTGACTTTATGTAAAACATTTAATTTTAAACTAATTTATTCAAATACTTTTTTCGGTCGGTATCTTACTCTACGATGTCACTTAAATACGAAATAGGCGTGCGCGGTCTACAATATCCGGTCGAGCCTGGGATAACTAATGCTCCTACACCTGGATAGTGCCCCATATCCTTTTTTTAAATTTACAATATGCATGTATTTAAAATTAACGTATATTTTATATAAAATCGAAGTCTATATTTAAATCTTTAATGTAAATGTAAAAACATTTCACTTAGTTTTAAACACACGAGACACAATTTTATAATATTATATTCTTGAAGTAAAAAAAAAAAGAATAATCCTGTTATAAATACATTTTTAAAAAAGACATAGGTAGTTATACAACTATTTAAAATACCATCGGTGTTGTATATTATATTGATAAACGATAATTGATAATTTGATGATGATAACTGTCAGATTTTTCTTATGTAAACCTTGACTAAATTGTTACTTTGTACTCGTGTTAATAAGAAATAAAGTATAAGCAAATTAAAGTAACAATGTTCATAATTAGTAAAGTCCAAATAAAGTGAACACAAAACAATTGGTTTAATAGCTAACGATCGGACAACATCGAAATGTAAATACATGTTCGTATTTACCTATAAATTATTTAAAAATAATAAAAATGATTATAGAGAGATTCACCTGTAGGCAGTTCGTGGAGCTTTGAATTAATCATGTACAATTATGTTATACAGTTTCCTGTAGTGAGGGAATCGATCGCACAGATCACTAACTGACTAGAATGTAAAACTACCACAAGCAACCGATATACTGATAAATTTTATATTTAAATGTATTTTCAATGCCGACAAAAAATGTCAACTCACATAATATTATAAGTTATCATGAATGTGACTCTATAACACATTGTAATACTATCGTAAATGGAACAAGACACGTAATTATTTGCTTTGATTTACAAACAATTAAGATCTGTAATAATGGCTTACTGGTTTAGTTTAATTAAAGACTTCGTTGTTTTTAGTGCCTTTTGCAAAAAAAAAAAAATATATTTATATTTGTTTTTTTCTTTATTTAACGTATCATAAATATTGTCCCAGTCGGAAGTATAGATGGCGCTACTAATAAGACTTTTTAAACTTTCAGTCGGTAAACAAAAGTCACAGATGTGAGCCGATAGAGCGTTCTTTTATTTTCCGACATACGTACTTATCCGAGAGTGTGTCGGACGTTGGACGATTGAAAACTCTACCCCGACGAACCGGAAATGCAACGATCCTTTAAAGGATTCGACTTCCCAAACCAAACGTCCGCAGACAGTGTAAGTTATCTCTGACAACTGATCCGTTGTATATGTAGTAGATCGATCGGTGTTTGGCGAGGATCGTGGACTCGAAATCCTGCTCAGGTACCCGTACCACACTACCACTGCTCCCAATGTATTATTATGGTTAAATCATAGTCGTGATTGATCGGCACAAGTACAACTAGAGCTGATATTTTGGGGGTGTGGATGGGATGCTTAGAGTACAAAAAACGTGATTCTGATATTTTTCGCCTATGAAATTATTCGGGTGGATAATATCCCCCAAGCAGCCCACCCCCTCCTTCCCCTAGTTGCATCAATGTTGGCCGGTACAGTATGTGGACGGCATACGATAGTGTGACGGATATCCGGGGCCACATGGTCACTATTATTGTCAGTCTTTAAGCTTTCACAGAGTAGTCGATATACAGCTGTGTCCCATTGCAACCTCATACCTAGACAGTCTTTCTTGACGAGTGTATTTACTGTGTGTCCGCGACATTGGCGGCGCGAACTTTTTGAGCTAATTGTACGTTTTTTATATTTTTACCACCAACCATCCCCTTTATTACATCAAAATGATTATTTACTATGTTGAAGCTGTGAAGCTATGAAGCAATTGCTTCAAATAGTATTATATCCCGCCGCCACTGGCTCCTCGATGTAACAGGTGTGTACTTGAGGTCGGGCAAGTGCAGAACGAAGTCCAACTCGTTAGGCAAGCCCATAATTACTTATATTCCAATATTAGTTATAGTGATATTGATTTTAAATTCCGCATGCAGTTAAAAATTCCCAGGGTTGCCATATTGGCCCCTTTGCACACCCCCCTCCCCCCATGGGTGTCTTTGAGGACGGACCTTTGTGGACTTTGTTGACTTTGTTGCAAATCAGTAACGTATTTAGTTCTTATACACTGGCATTGCGCGAAGCAGCCATGTGCGTACGATTGTAACATATTACTGTTTACTGTAATATATTAGGTACCTAACCTGAGTCCGGAGCCTTTCATCGTCTCGTACTGAGGCTTTGATCGTTACTAAACTCAAAGGTTTTTTCACTGGATCTCGATGTTACATATTGGCATATTGCAAACCAAACATATTATTGACGAACATTTGGGTGCGGGGAATATAATAATATAATTCATAACATAAAATAATATTTACTACCGCCATTTGAAAAATATAATGGTTTATTAATCTGATTGAAGAACTGCGATAATTTAATTATAAAACGTAGTGCACCAACAATTTAAGTTGACGTCAATAACAAGTTATATAATACTAATTATACTATGGACTACAATTTTTAACATAACAATGCATGTAAGCTCCCTACAAAAACAAATAAATGCAGATAAAAGAAAAATAAATGCATTAAGCTGAAATAATAATAATAAGCTATGACCTTTTTATAATAACTAAAAAACAGTTATAAATTGTAAGCTACATAATATTGTACGTGAAGAATATTACAAAGAATAAATTACATTTTGATATTTAAACGAAAATCAATACCTAATCTGTAATGATATCAAAACAATTTTACACCTGTTTTTGATTAAAAATAAAAAAAACAACCATTATAATCTTGTAATAATCAATATATTACAGTGAACACTGATAATAAATTTATTCTTATCTATTATCGAGCATTTACATTTTAAACTATAATAGTATAATGCTTTCAGAATTTCAGATATTGCGTTTTTCACAAGACGTAAATATTTTCCATCGTTTTTAAAAATGTCAACGTAATTAAAAATAGGTTCAATCTTAAAATATTGAATGAAAAAATGCAGCTCTTGAGGAATACAACTGAAAATTTGATCGCATAAATATTAATAATTCACTATTGAACAGTGAACTATCGTTAGTAATATTATGTTTCTAACGCAACGCATTATTTTGACAGAACCATGTCATGTGGAAAATATATTTATATAAAACCCAAATTTAAAATGTACAAAAATTAGGTTATTTTATGAATATTTTACGTGGATTTTTTTTCTAATATTTATTTATTACTATTATTATTGTAATTACTTGCTATTTTTTTTCCACATTATTTTGGCGTTAACTACGCCACGTTTTATTATACAATTATTTACATTTGTATTTGATTTATAGTTTATTTTATTTATTGTTACAAATAAAATATTATAATTACAATATAATATTATTTACATTACCTATCATGTATTCAAAATACTTTGTACACCTATATTATATTATGTTCCTATAATAGCAATTTGACTGAAAATAATAATTGTACGTAGTTCGTAGAGCTGTTTTCGCTGTATAAAAAACAGAATAAATTGCCTAGTAAATTAAATTATAAAATACGAACTTTTCTTAGAATCCGTATAATACAATGAATACAACAAATTATCGAACAAAACATCGATTCGAATACACCGGTCGTATAAATATTATACATAGCACTCAAAGGATTTCAATAAGTTTAAACACAATATAATTGAAAATGTACTATAACAAAGAGAATAATAATTTATTTTAATTAAACTATTGTACAGTTTCAGCGAAAATAACTACACTATGGATATTCTCGTTTATAATAATGATTTAAATTTGACAGACGAGTAAGTACTTATAATAATGTATCCAAGCATAATTTAAATTGAACTGATGTACGAAAAAGTGCATACATATTTCTGTACACCTACCTATAATTGTGACAATTCGAAATCGTTGCTTCTTTTTTCACCATTAACAGCATGTTCTTATCACAATATACAATCGTATTGAAATTTGAATTATTAATGACGCAACATACCCATTTATTGCCCTTTTATGCACATTTTCAGATTCAAAATGAACAACTTCGAGAGACCAATTTTCAAAATTACCAATGTAATTTGACAAAAAACTTAACATTAATTAAGAATTATCATTGATATTTAAATTCATCAAACATAGTTCTATAGTATGTACCTATGTTCATTTATTTATTTCCGAGTTATCATTACAGTTATAAATTTAAGGTACTTGTACATATTATTAGCATAGTACGAATCTATGAAGTATAATTTATTGCCTTAAAATATAATATATTAATTGAGTTAGTGACCTAATTTTGCTATTTGAATGTATAAATTAGAATTTTAAACTAGAAGAAATTTAAAATTTCTATTTCTCGATGTCTATCTGTTCATTATTTATGGATTCCATAAATAACAGTTTTGAAATAATACTTATTTAAAAAAAGTAGGACTCGATGGTTCACTATATACTGATACCTAAGCAATAAAACCACAGTATTTATTATATATCTACAACGATGTTGAACAAAATAATTTTGAGAAGTAAACTTTGTTTGCATATTAATTAATGGTATTTAAATATTACAGAAAAATAATAGGTACTATAATAAATTAAGGAGGACTTTATACCCGCATGTGTTGTCTCCGTCTTAAAAGTGCGTAACATCCCAAATTTTAAGCCAAGAAGATCACGTTTAGCTCTGTCAGTTTAAAAATTAGAATGAATTTACCTCTAATTAAAATTAAAGGTAAGATTATTATGGAGGGCATTTCATATGCTTTTTATTATATTTTAATTTTAAAGAGAGTTGTGAGTATTTTAAAATTGTAAATTGTTTGTACATCTTAAAATACTCATAACTATAAAATTAAAATTAAATAAAAAGCCCACGAGACGCAATCCATTATAATCTTACCTTTGATTTTAATAAGAGGTATATTCACTCTAATTTTTAAACTGACAGAGCTAAACGTCTTCTTGGCTTAAAATTTGGTATGTTACGCACTTTTAAGACAGAAACAACACGTCATGCGGGTATAAAGTCCTCTTAAGATTTCTTGTCATAAACATAAATAGAAAAATTATTCTATTAATTGGCTCGTTAATATTAACTAATAATATTTTTCAAGTTTTACATTTTTTACTATAGTGTAAAACTACTTACAATAATAATAACAACCTATCTAATTATACCTTAAGTTGTTACTAGGTATTGGAATTAAATAATATTTTAATGTTTAACATAATATGGAAGACGTTAAACATATTAGTAACACATGACTAGAAAAGTAGAAACTATTCGTTTATAAAGTGTTATGACTTTAAATTAGATACATTTGTTATAATATTCATTTTATATGCACATTCCCAATATGTCCTATTATTATTTAAATGTTTTACGAGCGAGCAATATCATAAATTATTATTAAGATATCGATTTGAAACTCAACCATTTATCATTTTTTATATTGTTATAAGCTGACGTCCAACAAATAGATCTCAATTATATCAATGTAAATCATTAATGACGATTCTTTATTTTCAATCATTTTTATAGCTGGTCGTTAAAGAACAAAACCTATCGTATTTTGGGAATTACGATCTCGACTTCTTTTACCCATTTTTGACATTAGTTTAAGTGCCTGCCCTCTATAAATCACTAAAAAAAGTAAAATACCATAAATCGATATGATAGCACTTATATAATAAATAAGAAGATTGGAGCAATTTTTTAGTTGAGACAATTATTATATGTCTTTCTGTAGCAATAATTATTGCTTATTCCCATCGACTTAGATTTTATAATTTCATTCTGGTATAAAAAGATAATTAATTAAAGTTCAAAGTTAAAAATTCATCTCAATCAGAGTAACTTTCATGAGTTCACGAACATAAAAAAACAAATAAACTTACATAGTTGGAAAGATTCGATTGCACTTTTACAGCGTTAGTAATGATGACAGTGCATCAGATACAGGCAATGCCGGATGTTTTGCATCAACGGCAATCAAACCGGAAATATTTCACTATTAATAATAATATTTAAATCGTTAGTAAAATTCTTCACTTTTATGGAGGTCACATTTTTATTTATTATTATTATTTTTACATAAAAGAAAACAAAAACTTCTCGAACCAAATAAGGAAGGGAGTAGTGTAAACCCCTCGCCAACGCCCACCCGCCACACGCTATTCACGAAATCATAAAAAATTACCAGTACATAAATAACTCAATTTGTACATCATGCATTAACTTGTATACGATTCGATAGTACCAAGGAGTCTTGTTCTCTTTTTATTTTTACGATGGCGGGTATTATTCTCATCGTAACATTATACAGTAGTTTTTTCCTCGTATGTGAGATTTCTGCACCCTCTATTTTATACTATTCTTTCTCGTTTCTCTCAGTTTTCTTCAATCTAGACCCTCCCCTACCCATTCCTTATTCTCATCACTCCCTACTCTTCCCAAAACTACTCAACCACCGAGCATAGCCAATCTTCCTTCCGCCCGGACCTTATCAACTCGCAACAGCCTTTGAGTTCCGGTGCAACTGCTAGTCCTCCCACGCCGAGCCCACCTCACCGTAAGCTGGACAGAAAAATGCCTTTTTTATTATATATCCTCCAAACTATTTGGTGGTATATGTACGTCTAAATTGGTACATTTTTGATATGAAATGATTTCGAATGCGTATAACAAAAAGAAAACAATCAATACCCTTCTCTACTAAAATAATGGCCTCGCCGCGCCGTTCGCCAAAAATATATTTTTTTGCTTCTGAAATTATTTATCGTCATTCAGTATTCTTATTATTAATACGAGTTGATATTCATATATTTTCTTATTTAAAACATTTTTTTTAAAGTGAAACTTCTTTACGAGGAGTAGACAAGTTCACACCTTCATAGTACAATTTTAGTGTTCCGGTGATGTCACCATGCAAGGTAATGCTAGTAATTCAGCTGGACAAAATGTACTATCGCAGTGTGTGTGGGCCTTTAATAAAAATGATTAATGTAAATATTAATTATTGCTATGGTGCTCAGGGCTTCAAAACGTTTTCATAACGTTACGAGTATAACGTTAAACGATTAAAAAAACGATTGAAATCGATAACGGATAACATATCGGTAAACGACAAACGGTTGAAACGAATAACGGATAACATATCGGTAAACGATAAACAATTGAAACGGATAATAGATAACGGAACAGTAACGATAAACAATTAAAATTAATATCGAATAACGCAACAAAAAACGATTAACGATTAAAAGTTGAATTATAACAAACATGTCAGACATCAAAGGAAATTACGAAAATATTAAAAACTATCTATAGATTATAATTAGAATTTAGTTAGTTTTGTAGAACTGTCGCTTGATAGGACTATAATAATAAAGTGACTTTAATATTAGGTACTAATCAAAATTAATTAAATGTACATGGAACTATGAAAGTTTAAAATAGCCATAAATATTTCAAAGAAATAATACGCATTATCAATTATATTAAGGCTTTCTTACATAAGTAGAAAATATTTATAAATAATGTCTGGGTAGATAGTATTAAACCCGTTCAACGGATTCTATATTTCTTAGTAATGTATTTATAAAAAGTAACAATAATGATAATAATTATGGTACCAATATTATTGTTATTACTTATTGTTACTTTTTATAAATAACGTTTATTACCTAATTAATAATAGGTACCTATAGAAAACTTCGTTATTTTGAGAAAAACATAAATCCCGACGCGAAGAATAAACAAAAATAAAAACCAATAATGTCCTCGGAAATTAGATTCTTAAGACAGCAAGTTATATGCAAATGCAATGCATATCAAGTACAAATACTACAAACTGAGGTAACTACCATCATAGTATCACGGTGATTAAGTATTAACCGGAGATGGTAATACCATAGAACAATATAGAAGCGAAACTCGATCAGCTGATTGGGTCTTGGTTCTCAACGATTTGAAGTCTGAACCTCCGAAAAACAAGGAAATGGTTCGGTGCACTAACATAATGTTAGACCCAAAGGTTACCAATATAATGAAAATGGTTCCCAGTCGATGGTGGGGTATTCTGCGCGGGGTCAGCTTGTTTACCATTCCCAAATCTTAAGATAATTTTTGTTCTGTATTTGTTCATTGAAATGTTTTCAAGGTCTTTGTCAATGCTCATATCAAATGGGTACCTAGTAGGGACTAGGGACTAGGGAGATCATAAGATCTATTCATATATGTATATTGTATATATAATACATCACACTATATGCATAATGATACTACTCCCCTTCTGGCCCTTCTCAAAGAGGAGACATGTGCGGTCCTGAAGTGGGACCTAGTTGGAAATTGGATGACACAATCGAACAAGAAAGTGTAGAACACTAGAACCACACAATTTTTGTTTTGCACTTTTCACTGAATTCTATGGGAGTCATAGTCAACTGTGTGACTCCACTTAAGATTTAAGAAGTTATTTTTATCTTATTAAAATTCTTTCTTTGGTACTTTTATAGTTTTATGTTATGACTTATGAATTTTAATTTATAATCATAAATACTTATTAGTTATTATAATATATCACTTATGAATTTATGATGTGTTGTGTCATCGTGTACCTATCTTGCAATTTAATATTTATATATATATTTCATTATACCTAAATTATAAAATATAAATTTGAAGTAACTTGTAAGTTTCTAGTAGTAACAAACAAAAGTAATGAGTAAGTTATAATTTATAAGTTATAACTAGAATTATATAACCCTCCCCAATTTTTCAAGAGTCAAGACTAGTGTTTCATAAAGTTTAAACGTTATAAATAATTAATATTTAAAACTTTTAAACGTTAAACGGAACCTCTTTTTAAACGTTTAAATTCTTTATAACGTTAAACGATAAATCGATCATAACGTTTAATATCATATAACGTTAAACGCTAAATCGATCATAACGTTTAATATCATATAACGTTAAACGCTAAATCGATCATAACGTTTAATATCATATAACGTTAAACAGTAATTTTTTCATAACGTTTGATATCCATATAACGGTAAACGGTATTATTTTTTTTGATTTAAGCTCTGATGGTGCTATCATTATTAATTATGAATGTAGTAAAGAATTTTCGACGCTTTTATAATATTCAAATAATAATTGAACTATTGGAACATTTTTACAACCCTATGAAAAGTGACAACAAAATATATATTTTATAATATTTATCGTGTTTTAAACACTTAAGCGTACAATTTTTTAAGCTGTTTGTATCTTATGTACATGAGCATTAAAACTAGTTGAATAATTATTAATTTTCTCAGTAATAATTCCTATGCATCATAAAAAAACTAATAACTGAGAAAAATGTCAGTAAAATTATATTTTTGTATTCCATAATTATCTATTGTTGCTTCCAAATGTGTAATTATATTATACCATCACACTAGCAGCTCTACCAACTTGAATACCTAATGATGATTCGAGTATTTCGAATCCAATCCCTTCATCCAAGCCTACTTGGGTTACTTTAATTTTTAAGTATTGAATTTAATTAATTACGTGTATCAACATCAAGTACAGTTTATTACCAATATAATTAACTGAAATCTTCTGTGGTTTATGTAGTTTGTGTCGAATAAAACTTTTTCAGTGGATTACTGTTTAAATAGAAACGTTCGTTTTAAATTCCGTGGAAACTTTTGTTAGTTGCATCACATTAAAACCATGCACTTGGTTAACCCTCGAAACATTTTTAAACAATGTTTAAAATGCTTATGGTGGCCATTTATGCATCCACCGATATACAAGCGTTATTGAATTGATTTACAGCCAATGAGTAAACAGTGGACTCGATCTTTTTGTTGTTTTCTACTCGATTTGTATTATGGTGACAGCTATTTCGTTGAATCGATGTAAATATACGTACCTAGATACTTGTGTAATATGGTTGTAAATTGGGAAAATGTTGAGACTCCATAATACGATCTTGACCCTAATAAATTCAGAATCGAATAGACGGCTCAATGTCAATACATTTAATAATATTTACTCGACAAGTAGGATTTCAGAATAAACGACACGTAGGTAAATATTATTCTTTGAAAGCATATATTATGTAAGTGCATAACCTTCTCATCAGAGGGTAATCTATTTATTTTTTTGGGGGTATGCATTTTAGATTTTCTTTGCGAATATTCTACCATCATACACACACTATACTCGAACTGTGATCCAAGCTACCTTTAGGTTTTATTATGATTGCAAAGGAAAGAGGTCAATGGGTATTGTATTATCACTGATAGATATGTATTAATTTTGTGTAAGGTCATAGGGCACCTTGTGCCCTCAATTTGGTCACACTGTGTCCTATAGGCCAATGGCAAAGGTTCGGCGCTTAGCAGCAGCGACGCAACCAGTAAGTTAAGTTTTTGATACTTTGCTAGTGACCAGTGATGCCGTCATACCGGCATACCGGGTCCACGAGCAACCGAAGCCGACGACGTTACCATTATGTAATTTATTATTAATTGTGTAATTATTAGAATCTTGTACCCAACTAAATTATGCGTCGTCCGACTCCAATTAGTTAGATGCGCTGTTTATTCCAGTGAATCGTTATACAATATAGGTATATATTTATGTTTTACACCGATTTTGTTTAACTGTCTTTAAGTTCCTGACCCGAGCAACTTTTAAATTAAAATATGCATTTGCTAACAATCATTTTTATAGTCTTGAGAAGTATTTGAATACTTTAATTCTCATTAGTTCGAATCCCTACGCATTCCGAATACAAAATAAAAGCGTTCTTTAGAAGACCGCGGTCTCTAACCGACCGTGACACTCTGCGAACCGTAGAGTGCACGCTTTCGTCGAATGCGCGTCTTTCGTCCGCCTTGATGGGCAATGCGAACAGCCGAACGACCAAGCCACATCCGAGCCAGCTTTGCCCAAGTCAAGGTGCTAACCCTGGTCCGCCGAACCTTCTTTGAGCATAGAAAACAGTGGTGAAATAGCATGCCTGCTGTTCATCGTTGTTCCGAAACAAGTAACTACTACACTGCCATCAACATGCAGGTTAGGTTATACATTATATTATATTATATTTACATTATATTCATCTTCAACATTTCGACGTTTTATTTTGAATTTTTTTATTATTCTTTATTTTGATTTCCGGTCGATCGATTTTTTATCGTGCCCCATTTACTAACTTTTGCACTTGAGCCATTTGCAGAACAAACAAGTAAATTGATCTGTACATTTTTTACCGTAAAAAATTGTTATTATTTACTCTAGGAGTACCTCACACTCTTCATCATCATTTTAAATACCTACATAGCTTCAATATTTGAACCTACATAAAAAACAGTCCACTCTCCTCCTACAGGGTTACCGACTTTAACGTAAGTATTCACACTTGAAGGCACCCACACACGCACACTCGTCCGCCGGCTTCGTGTGCAGCTTCTAGCACAGCCGTCTTCATCGACGCTATTGTTTTTATAATCACTTAACTACCCTTGTTATTTTAAATTATTTTGTTCTAATAAAGTCGTTCTTATAGTAGTAATATTCCAGCATGAGCCAACCTGAATTCTCTATTACTATTATTTCTACTATTACTATTTTTTTTATTTTTACTAGATATTTCTGTGGTGAATGTAGATATTGAGTATCGTCGCAAATATTTTTATACAGTTCCTCATTTTTTTAATAAATGTTAGTTTATTGCAAATTCTTAAATTGAAATCAAATAATAAATTGTGTTTTACTAAAATTGTTTTTCCGGACAACATGCATGGCGGTCGTACGACCCGCCAGTACGCTTTTACATTACATATTACACCGTTTGTCGACTTTATTTAGTCAGTGTTAAAACATGTTAGCTAAAAGGGTATCTAAAATCACGAAAGAATGAAGAGCAAGACGCCAACCACCTTATCTGGATGATTTTGTACCCTGGAGGATAATATGAGGATGTATTGATGTTAGGGCAGTCGAGTAATTAGCAACCATGTTGTCAATCTGCAGTGAATTCCCCTCCCCTCATCTTTTCATAATAATATAATTAAATATGTCTAAAACATGGTCTTGTCTTTTGTCAAGCTCCCAACGTTGACGATGCGGAAGACGACGTCATTAATATTTGTAATAATCGTTAGTTACAGTTTGCAAGGCATATGTGGAATCTATTTGTAATTTGTGTTAATTAAAATAGACTGTTCATTTGTCTATTTTAAATAGTTGTTGGTTGAGTGTGTATGTCTTCTATTTAAGTTTTAAAAGTACCATGCTGATTGCTGATAGATAAATAATTTATTAAAACTTTACTACGACAAACATAAAGGTCAAAAATCATAAAAAAGAAAAAAAACACCAAGTACTAATCGTTGGTCTCTATGACCTCAACCACGTGTCATGAGGGTGGGAGAACAACACGCCAACTGGCCTTCCACCTCCACGGTAATCTGATCATTTGGCTGATAAAAATAAAAAAGAGAAACGATAATTTCAGAATACAATACATAAAAATTAAACATATTTAAAGAACATACCTCCACAGAATGTGTATAATATGATCATTTGGATTATATCCATGTTTTTCATAAATGTATAATCAACATCTTTTATATTTTTCTGATTTTAAATAGGTACATTAAAAACACTCTAAGGGTTACTGTTATACAGTGTCTTTGGAAACATTAAGGTTATGTTCTATACTATATGTCATGTATTATAGATTTTCCATTGTAACCAAATACTTAATGTGTGTTATAAACCTGTCAGTTGTCACTGTTGTAGGTATAGAATGACAAGTGCTTAAACCTACGACGTCTTACCCTCATACACTCAAGCTAATGACCCTTTCTAAAATCAATTGTATTGACATTGTTAGATTGTATGGTAAAATAGCATATGCTTGTCGGTTTGACGTTTGTCCCTTCTAATTTAGAATAACTCAAAGATTTCATACACCAAAGCACTATTTGGTTTAACAAAACCTCATTGGCAAATAGCAAGTATATATCCTGACACTGTTATTTTTATAATGTAAGTACATAAAACGACTGTAACAAAAATCAAACTCAGTTTTTAGTCGGAAAATACGTTTAATGATGCAAAAGAAATATAAAATATTTCATCTAGCTCGTACTACGATCGTTGTCGCTACCGTCTTACCGAGTTTCACAGCGTCGACTGTCAGTTAGGAAGAGTGAGGCGCTGTTATATACCTAGCAGTGGTGGAGTGATGTTTTATTATCAGTTACGAAATTGAATTCATAAGAATATTGAATACCCACTCATCCAATACCCATTAATTAAAAATCATATATTCAGGTTAGTACATAATGGGTATAATTGAAGTCAATTGTTTGGCACTGGCTTGCCAAGTACCACCCCTATTTTCATTTACATAACTGAGTATATTATGTATCCCGCCACCACTGTTATATAAAACGTTTTTTTTGTCACCTCAGCCCATACTATTTATATTAGTTAAATACAAAATTCGTTTTTCTTAAACTATAAATCAATTAGACTATAATTTTATGGTTGGTGAACAGTAAAACAGTAATGTGATGTATTACTATAGAACAATTTTTGTGTATGTTTACAAATTAAATTCATAAATCTATTTAAATTATTTTGATACTAAAAGATAGTTAATTTTATAATACTATTTCAATGTAAGCATAGTTATTGCAGGTAGTAATAATATTTAACACATTTTTTTTTAATACTTCTCATATAGTACTATAATATATATACATATATATATGTATATTTATATATATATTTATTGTAACAATAATATTCTTTAAGATAATGAACTGAACTGAATAAGACATGTTTTAAAATATCTAAAAACCCCTTAAAAAAATACATGTATTATAACTATAATTTGGACAGAACAAAAGTGAAAAGATGGACTTAAAATATAATAGATTAAAGTTGTATTAGTGTGATATGTGTTGTAACTTATATTATGTTGAGAAAAATAAATTTTAAGGACTTGAAGAAATTTACAAGATTTTTGAGACCTTCCTGGATCTTTTTATCAATTTAATTAAGTATTATTTTTCATTTTTTGTCTTTGTTGTTGATGTCCATTTTCGATTTTCTTAATATTTCCTTTTATATTTTTAATCGCTTTAAGTGATCTCTAAATTTGTATCTAAAAATAGTTGTATTATCACTATTAGTTGTGCCTCTTTGGTGGTTGTATTTTTTGGTAGCCACGATGCTTCAGTAACCATGTTCCGACCAATTCGGTTCTTGAACGCCCACTATAAATCATGGAAGTGTAGCCTAGTTACATGTCAGCGTTAGCCACCAACGAGCGATGAATATGAAGTATATGCACAGAAGTCTCCCAATTAAAGTCGTTAAAACTTGTACAAGACGTTGACGAAGATCCACCAGAGTTACATGGCAATGTTTGATTAATTGATTAGGCGTTGCCTAATATTGTCTTTTACTTATTTTCTATCTTATTCCTGTAATAGGTAGTTATTATTTTGTTTATTTGTGTGTATGTGCAGTTGATCAGAATCGATTTCTATACTACAGGACAGGAAGAGCTGAATGTTAGCATCGAATAATTTTGATTTATAGAGTTTGTCGTATTATAAAATATTGTATGCTTCTCCAAATTTTGTAAGGGCCGTGGGCAATGTCACCTTGCGTTAGTCGATTGGTCAAACCTGCACGCCCCGGGCTGTGGTACTGAGAACTGACCGTTTGGTTTACGGTCGTATAGTGTATACACAGTACACACCACCGTCGACTCCGTATACATCTCGAGTCAGTTTTCATATTTTATTATATAGTAGTTGTGTGAATTATTTTTAATGTCATAACGCCGATGCGTTGTTCGCATCAAGTTATTAAGTTAATTTACATTTTTCTGTCAAGTAATTATAATTATTATATTTATATTAAATCCGTTAATATTAATACTAGTATACATCTGTTACACTTATTTTAAAACAGAATATTCTTACCCAATTAGTTATCCGTATACAAATTATAAACAAAGAAAGGTGCTTTAGAAAAGTGCTTCTAACAGCATATCCAAAGCTACTCTGGTAACTTATTATTTATCAAGTCCTACCCATTATATTACAATGAAATATCAATAAAAAAATTGAACTGTTGTTTAAACTCATTGAAATAACTGAAAATCTTTTTATTTTTTTTAAAAGTTGACAAATGCAAGACAATTTCGGTGCAAGTTAAACTACTAGAATACTGCATTTTTGCTTTTGTTCTCAGATATAAGGTAAATAATATTATTCCCTGTCCAACTAGGTTTTTTCCTTTCAATTGTTTTTATTATTTATGTTCCTTAACGACAGAGTATTATGATTATCGTTATTATTATTATTATAATTTTTATAATTTATTATTATTATTGAAAGTTTATATAAAAATAAAAATAATATTATACATTGTATATCTTAATTGTTTGAAGTTACGGTCAAGGTCAATTGGAAATTACGCAATAGTTAAATGCCTCGGGAAAAAGTTTCATTTCCTTAAAAACTGGCCAATTATTATTATAGTCATTAGCTAACAATTGATGTTATCGGGCATATTATATTTTGAGAAAATATCTACATTGTTCCGCTATTAACAATCATAGCCAACTATATTAGTCAACGTTTTATTGTTATTAAGGTACAATACCCACGACGTTTACGTATTTCATGGTAATGATTTAATCAAAAAACGATTAGAAATAAAAATAAATAACAGACATTTACGTTATAACTTTGAAGAAAGTCCAATTTAAAAATATGTATATAAATGAATTTATTTACATTCTACTATATTACTGTACTAGAGTGTTATTAGAGTTTTCAACAGTTAAAACATTCGTTTAAAGCATAATATATTTATCAGAAATAAAAGGATATACAAATGGAGAGTAATTATTTATTAAGTGTTGTCAGATACACTTCTAAAATATATTCAGGTGAGAAATATATACATATATAATATATATATCAACTTGATATCCAATGTTCAGTGTATACCTATTTTGCTATTTTTACATCTAAGCAAGGGACCAACTATAAAGTATTTCAACAATTCATAGTTTTAAACTTATGACTATACTCATTAGATTAATTCAATTATTATAGAGCAATTGTTGTCACATTCGTGGTAGAAACATAGGCAGAGATTTGACTGAATTTTAAAGGGTGATAAAATCTTTAATTTTAAAATAAGAAGTAGGGGCTTTGAAAAATTGTCTAAAATTTTTTAGGGCTTTCGATATTTTTTTTAGGGGGGGGGAGGGGCTAAACCCTCTCTTCAATCTCTAAAAAAGGAGAGAAAGGTTTATTTGTTCTATGTTCTAATACTAAATAGTTCCTTGTTCAGTGTTCCAATACCTTGCAGTACAACAATATTATCAAATTACATTTTGTAATGTTCATATACGTCTTACGATAATAATACCTAACTATAAACCAATTCGCTGTCAAATTTTTCAAGTTAATGTAAATTGTCAAAATAACCTACACAATTTTTTATCAGTTTTTTGAAATTACGGGACTATACTCAATTCAATTATGTTGATTTCTTAAACTTTTTAAATACAAGTTATCTATTCGTTGATAATATAATCATTTAATTTTATGATAGAGGTATTAATTGAACTTAAACGTTGATAGGTATAAGCACTAAGATACCTCAATATTGTGCTTATATCGTTACGTTAATAATTTACTTTGATGATTCTTTTATCTGTTAAACATATTTTAATCGCTTATAATATGCTAACCATGACTTTTCCGAGAAGAAACCATTTTTGCTCTTGATTCAAATCTTTGTATTTACTCAATTGCTGTTCATCAATAACCAATTTCTCAAGTTTTTAATATACATTAAACTCCATTCATGACATAGTGACATTAGCATCAAATTACTTTAAGAGGACACTACCCACGAATTTGTTGTCTCCGTCTTACACACGTACGACATAGAATATTTTCGTTCACTAGTTTCAATAGTGTGCTGTTAGTTTTGATATTATAGTGAATTGACTTATCATCGAAGTTTTAGGCAAGAACATTAACTGCGTTTACCTAACCTCTCGGGGGATTTTTGGATATTTTAATTTTCAAGCGAGATATTGAGCATTTTTGATTTGTGTTATTTAACGTACTTGAAAATGAAAATATCGAGAATCCGACTACGCTTAAGCATAGATAATTTTCTTACCTAAAAGTTTGATAATCCTTAAATTTACTCTTATATCAAAACTAACGACACACTATTCAAACTACTAAACGAAAATTTGCTGTCGTAAGTTGGTAAGACGGAGACAACAAACTCGTGGTTAGCATCCTCTTAAAATAGTATTTTAAAATGTCTAAAACTCTATTGTTAATCGCCAAATTGTTTACGAGCACTTAAACAGTCACTATTAGTCTACGAACTATTGTGAAGTACCGACGTCCTAAATAGGCCGTAGACTCGTAAGTATTTATTTATATAATATTATACAATTAAGTTCCAATACTTATCAATAATAGTTGGTTGTAAATAATAACAGTAGTCAATAATAGTTATAATATCTTATAAGCTAATGATGATAAAAATAGCAAAGAGTCAAAGTCTCTGGTGTTTAAATACAACATGATAAAAATAAATAAAAACATTATAAAAACCAGGACCATAAATCTCTTGATACTTTCAACGCAGGCGTAATGTCGTAGACGAGAGTGTAAGTGTACCTATATTGTAGTGTAGGTACCTACGTACCCTATTGGCAATCACTTCTCATAAACGGCATCGTAAATAATTGTTAATTCATTTGTGTGTAGCTTAAAGATAGTCGATCGATAGTACGTAACAAGTACCAAAATACATATATAGCCGAAGAATTTTTGTATAATTATTGTATCTTATACGTGAACTTACAAATAATATTTATAGGCCTACTCAAGTTTTTACTCTGACAAAATAGCTGCCACACCCGTCAGTTTGTAGAACGTTGACTTTCACTGGAAATAAAATTTATAAAAATATAATAATATAATAATAATATCATATTTCTGTTATAATTTGGAAATCATAATATAGCAAAAAACTGGCCATGGCCTATTTTATATTTTAAGTTGACGTTATCAAAATAAAAGTGAAATAATACCATTGAAATAACTTTTGGTGAACCCATAAAGATGGCTAGACTGATGGAAATGTCCATTCGGAATATTTCACCACGAGAGCACTAAAAATGGAAATTTTGTGTTGACGAGTGCATCAGACAGAATAGTGCATCACACTTTTACATCAAATGAATAATATTAAAAAAATTAAAATAAAATAATTGAAAAACATTATATATGTAGGTAGGTAGTGAGAATGGTATTGCATCAGAATAATTGTATAAAAGTGAATAGGCATAGTTTTCAAATATTAGTGTATCGTGTTTTGCACAGTTGGATTTTGAAATTCTCATTTTCCGGGTTATAATAATCAATACTGAGATCTTGAATTTGTTAAATAGTTACAAAATAATCTACAAGTTGCCCAGTAGGTACTATAGTGAATTTAATAGTTGGTCACGTCATGGTCCTCAATTTAAAGCACCATAAAATATAAGACCTCGGACACAGCGAGTTCATTAATAAAAAACTACGTCAGAAAATTACCTACCAGTTACGCCCCTATAATAATACAGGTAACAGGTATAAGTGTTATTTGAAAACAATATTGGTGTTTTATATTTAGTGAAATTTTAATTTCCGTGGTGTGTGTGTGTTCTACTTGAAATGTTTCCGTGATTACATAGGCATAAATAACTGATTCAATACACCTATATTGTATTTATTAAACACAACATTTTTAAATTTATATAGTAAATTATTGTACACTATGACTTATAAGGAAGATCATGAACAGTAATTTTGAAACATTACATTTTTGGTAACCAATGTAGGTACACAACATTTATTTAATAAATAACAATCTTTAAGACGCCATCGTTTTATATAGTTAGGTATCAATATCAGTATGTGTAAAATCAATTTAAAATTTAACGCTATTGACCAAAATGTTGAAGCATATAGATAATAATAAAAAAGACCAACTTGTCTTCTGACTCGTATATCATTAAAAGTGTTGTACTCGTTGAAGTGATATCTAAGACTTCCGAAAGCTGTACCTAAAGATGATCGTTAAACATTTTTTTTTTAATTTAACAAACTTCAATAACTATCATTCTAGTAAAATAATTATATAGTACCTATAGTATAATATATGATATTTTTTTTTTATAAATAAACAATGTGCATACATCAAAACTTTTCTTCGAGCATACCTACATGGAAAGTTTTAAAAAAAAGTATAATTATAAGGTACCCTCTACTCTTATATTTTACAAAAGTACCATACATAAAAAAGCTTTACAAAACAGAAATAAATATTAAAATTAAAATTTGAAAAACTTATAGTAGTAGCAGTTATTAATATGAAATCTGTTATTTTTTTTAAATAAAAAAATGCATTTTAGTATAGTTAATAATACAGAGTACAATGTTTGCACATGACTATATAAAATGACAAAATATATACTTTCAAAGTGAATAGGTACTATATTTTCTCCAGCATGTCAATTATTAACTTAAAATTTAAATCACCTGGTACCTACCTACCTACCTAGGTATTATTGCATATTTTTTTCATATAATAGTTAAGTATGTATATAGGTGTGGGTATATACTATATATATGTAATAAATTATTATTTTTTATATAAAGCATAACAAATGTTGTGGGAACTCTAGTTTACGTAAAAAATTAATTTCTCTCTGCAGAGCAAATTGCATACTATGTAGATTTCAATTCGGTATTTTGAATTTTTAAATGATTATACCAAGTCATTGATGGAAACAACAAACGTTATTTTGATAATAAGACCATAAAAATGTATTATCAGTACGTAGAAATTCGACCATTTGCAACAAAGCAGCCATTACATTAAAGATGAATGGGAATTTTTTTTGAAAAATGTCATTTTTTATCCGATACAATTTTAGCTATTTTTATTCGTTATGGAATCAAACGGAACTAATACACAGTACACGTGCCACACAAATAGAGTTTATTGTCTGAAAATAAAACCATGTAAGTCGTACGTTTATCATTAAAAAAAAAATATATATAATCATAATAATAAAACCTTAACATTTCATATACCCCAGATAGTAATAATTGTTCTCTAATTAAATAAATTGTCACTTGTTGATTTCTTCTTTTTTTCCTTAAAAAAGGCTCATTGGACGAAGCGTTTTATTGTCTATAGATAAATCCATCACGCGTGGTCACTAAAGTATCAAGAAAAAAAAAACGTAATAAATTTGGCTCATCCCAAATTGTTATTTAATTAAATCGACTTGTACGAATGAGCTGTCTAATTTTTTTTCGTTATTTCCAACCAAGCTCGAAATACGTATTTTATAAGTGCATTAACCTCGACTTTCAATCAATACCTAAAGCTGTAGGTTAATCTTTTACTGAGCATATCAACGATCAAATAAAGTATTGTATAATTACATTTTAAATCAAAACTCATTGTTCAGTTCTAAATGCATACCTTAATGAAATTATTAAAAGTTTAAATTAGTAGGTATTAAATCGTGTCGTAATCTACTTTTATTAATCTTTTATAAAATGTTAAGCTTTACAAATTTTATTTTACACTTAATTCAGTATCATTTTTGGTTTATTTTTTATTTTAAATGAAAATAATTTTGAAAAAAGAAATTAAGTTAATTTTCATATTTTTATTGGACATTTATCAGTGTGAGATATTTAACTGATTGAAATAATTATTTCCTATAGTCGAGGCAGCTGAAGTTATCAGTTTTAAAATTATAATATTAGTACTAAGAGTCATTGGTATACATTCTAAATATTCACTGCATTCTGTTTTGTTAATATAATATCATATTTTAGAAAATTCAACTATAGATTTTCTAAAGAATGTAACTGTTTTCAATGTAATTTCATTGTTCCCTCTTTATACTATATTTCTTTGAAAATGTGAACGCATGAACTAGTACTAACAAACTTAAGCCCATTTTATATAACACAGATGATTAATGAGAGTCATCACTCATCATCAACATGAACTTTTGTAGTGTATGATTAAATATGGATTATTTTTTATTAATACCGGCATTGAATTTGTGTTAAAAAAAAAATAATTTATTCTAAACAGGAAAACCTCAAACTGTTATTATAATATACTTAACAATATTATTATTAGTATCAGTATTATTTTTGACGGAGCATTTCAGTTTAAATTTCATCGTAGTACCTGGGTTACGACATCACGTGCTCCATTTAAAATAATAATCACTATAAATCAGTCAAAATACTATTCTGTAAGTATCGAATAAACCAATTTAGAAACAGGTGTAAAAAAACGTATCTGCATAACCAGAACCATTTAACATAATTAGTAATATATATAATATAATATAATATTTTAGTTATTATCATTAAATTACTATAAGATATGTATCTGACGTTAGTTCCAACTTTATCTAATATTCATGTCAATGGTACGACCGTTTATAACTTAGTGGGGCAACTTCAGAACACCACCCAACCTTGACAGTCATTATAATATATAGATATTAAATGATCTGAGAATCGAGATGGATTGTGCTTAGCATTTTCATCTACAATCATTAAAACATTTTTGCTGAACATGATTTGAAGATTTATTTAGAATAATGTAATATGCGTATAGAAGTGATTTGTATAATATACTGTACATGGTGTATTAAGATTTATATCATGGTTTTTAATAAATAAATAAAACACCATAGACTAGAATATTTATCAAAATTCTTGCCATGTTTCGAATTCTGGAAGGAATGAGAGAGCTATAGATTTAACGACGATGTGTACATACATTTATTTCTGCGTCAGAGAACATTTTTTTTTTAGTATAAATATTGTGCTCCAGTTCACCATTCAATGATTTAACACGGATTCAATCAACCGGAAATTGCAATTGAATTGTACTTTAGGCATGTAAAAAATATAACAGAATTCCCACTTTTTTAATGAATGAAAAAAACTATTACACATAGTGTTGCGAATGAACGTTTTAACTTTACTTATAAGTTATAAGGCTATACAATTAGTCCTTATTAGAATCAATGTTTAAAATAAAACATAATAATATGTTATTTTTAATTATATAATTACTACTATAATAGGTTACTAAATTATGTTTATTTGCGGAAGTCATACAATTATACCACCCCGTCGTAATATCAATAGAAATTAGTTTTTTCCAGTTAGATTAAGATTTACTGTGGTAGCTAATTTTTAATATGATTACACATCACTCGCCGCAGGCTTAATTCACTATAACTCCGCACGTCGAACTTTTTGAAGTACCTATTAGTTAACGAAAGTGTACTAAAATATAATCTGTGATTTGTGTACCTTTTTGCAATTTGTATACCTAGTTTGGTCGTTTTCTTATTATCGATTATGTTGAACATAAAACTACAATTTCATAAACTCAACCTATTGGTTACTATTATATGTTTTTTTTATTCAAATCGTTTTCGAATTTCAATAATACGCCGGTTTAATATTTTACTCAGAATAGCATACTTGCTAAATATATACATTTTGGCAAGTAGGTAAACACTGCTGTAGGTATAGTAGATTTGGAGTGCACCTCATCACTGAGTAAGTCACTGTAATGTATGTGTTCAATTTGAATCCAGTGATAAATCGTTGCATGCGAAAAACGATTCTGAACGCAGAAAGCCTGACTGCATATATTATATCGTCAGTTTGTTATTAGCTTATAACAGATATACACGTCCAAGATTTTTACTTTGCGTATCTTCCAAATAAATCTCTTCCCTAGCACCAGCACAAATGTAAGTTTTTTTTCTGTATTGAATTTAAATTATTTCCAAAATTTGCGTTATCTGTTTTTAGATGTCTAGTCCATCATCACTTTATACACTAAGGTTCGGTGAAATTAATTCAATATGATCTTGTGCAAATACCATTAGACGATAGTACTAATGCACAGCGGATGGCTCCGGAAATGTTTTGGTCACCAAGGAATTTCCAACCCAAAGCATTCAGATATTCTCCCATTGTAAGTTTATAATTTTAAAAGAAAATATATAAAATACAAAATACTAATATTATTATTTAGACGCAATTCGAAGATAGAGGACGTTCGACTCACAAGGAGTCACAGATCGATAATTGGCATTAAGTCATTTTCACCAGTTTATGCCTCGCCAGAACTATACTGTACGTATACTTGCAACACCGTCGCCGCCTCAAAATACGCCGCAGACTGAATATTGCTTAGTATGAAAATAAAAAAATAAATATTAAGGTAATTATGGAACTTATTCATTCTTCTTTATTATTTTTATTATTTTTAACAGAATCCTTTTCATGAATACGTCAAGTAAAACAGACAATAATTTTATCTGTAGTATTATATTATATGTATTATATCTAGTCTGTTTACTATAATTGTATCAATTATTGTCCACCATAATATTATCGTACAACAATAATAATTATTATTGTACTATTGGTAGTGATCAATTTAATTGGAACCTTTTCAACTAACGTGTTGTCAATAATTTGGTTCCATTAACTTAGTGTTTTCAATTTGATTAAATTGTGTTTAAAATTTATTTTTTGGTGATTTAGAATATTTACTTTAAAAAAATTTGAATAAATGCAGTGAAATACAGTGTGTTGATCAAATAGATTTCCACAAAAACTTTTACAGTAATTTAAATAAAATGCAATAACATTAATTTATATTTAAGTACACATCGAAAAAGAACTTGATGTACGTAATGAAATAAGAAATTTGACAATTCAACATGATGAAACAGAGAATTTATTAAACGTGAAAGAAAGTTGCTTGCACAATATTTTCTGTACAGAATTTAAAATAGAATTTGGTGAACCTAGAACAGATGCATGTTCTACGTGTACAAGCTTAGCAGAACAAATTAAACATTCAGATAGTAGTACTAAAAAAAATGAATTAAAAACAGAACTCAAATTACACAAATTAAAAGCCAATTTATTTTATTCCAAATTAAAAGAAAATAAACAAGACTTGCTTATTGTTTCAATTGATTGCCAAAAAAATCAACAATTGCCTCATGTTCCTGGTCAAACTGCATACAAGTATAACCTGACCATTATAATAGGTCATTCAAAATGTGCCTATACTAAAGATAATCTATCGCGGGGATAAAACTGAACATGCCAAGGATCGAACGAAATTTCATTTGCTGTTTTTCATTGCCTATCAAATTTAGTTATCCCTACGTCAATTAAAACAGTAGTGTTAATGGCTTATGGCTATGGAAGTCAAAACAAAAATTCAACAATGATGGTTATGGTATCAACTTGGTTTCTGAATTTAGCCCCTGTTCATATACAAAATTTATAATTTGTTTTCCCAATCGTAGGACATTCTTTTCTATCAGCAGATAGGGTTTTCGCTAATATTGAAAAAAAATAATAAAAGGAAAGATGTTATTACTAGTCCAGATGAATATACAAATTTATTTTCAGATTTCGGTACTACAGTACCTTTAACTGGAATAGTACATGACTGAAAGACATCTGTATAGTCAATTTTCAAACCTCCTGGTGGTTGGCATTTCAGTTTTAATTCAACAAAAAGATTTTTGTTTAAAAAAAAATTTACAAAAAACTAATGTTTTGATAAAATGTTTAGTAATCAATCAAGTAGAAACTGGTACATATCAAAATGTACGTAAGAAAGGACATTTTATACAAAAAATTAATCTACATTTATGTGAAATATCAACTGGAAATATGAAAATAAATCCATTGAAGTTAGAGATGTGGATAATTTACTGAAAAAGCATTAGGGTAACTGATGGCAAGCATTAGATTTTCCTAGGTTTTACAAAGACAAAATTTTCAAAAAATCTCAAGTTTTAATATTCGATGATGAAGAATATATTACTATGTGCTGTGGTGAAAGTATGTGTGATACTGATCAAAATCTGATGATTTAAAAGTCAAATTTTAATTTAAAAAAAGACTGGGATAAATAAATGATGTGATATTATATTATTAAAAATATTTATTATAACTAAAAAACTATTTTTATGTTCATTGTTATTTTATGCTTTATTAAAATAATTTTTGAATACTGTAATAATATTATAATCAAATAATGGTTTTTTTATTGTTTAAATAGTTTTATCTTAGTGTCTGAGGAATGGCAAAAAATATAATTTTTTATATTGTTAATTATATTATAATATTGTCTAAGGTATGATAACATTTTAAATAGTTTTATTAGTTGTTGTTAATAAATTATAATCAAATAATGTTATCTTATTGTCTGAGATATGACAGATTGGAAATTTTTTATGAAAATTGTTTTCATAGAAAATAAAAAAGCAACCATAAATGTTCTAGACAGCGACACAAAATGCTTTAAATATAACATGCTGTCAAAACATGTTAGTCCTCTTCGCGCTTAAAGAATAGGACCCAATGATACTGAAATAAAGCACAACAGTGATTTTTCAAATTTAAATTTCTCCGTAACAATAGAATATGTTTCCAAATTTAAAAAAATAAATTAAGTTTCAGTTAATGTTTACAGCATATAACTTCTACTCAACTACTCAAGCATCCATTTGCAACATATTCCGATTTTGAGGCATTACTTGAAAAATTAATGATGGCAATAATACAAATAATAATATATACTCGCAATATTCATCACAACGAGGTCATGAGTTATTGTTATTATACCTCGAAAGAGTTGTTGGAAAAATTTGATATAGAGGCGGGTCCAGATATTTTTAGAGGAAATTCGATTTTGCCACAGGTTACTTAACCAAAAAGTTTATGGAAAGGATTATTAACGCCACACTGAAAATTGACAAAATATTAAAAATATTAAACACAAAAGTGCCGTTTTATATATTTTTAGATTTATGGCAGCTATAGTTTTTAAAAACTAGTAGGTAATTAATTTAGATAAAGGAGATGCATTACAATTCACTGAGATAGAAAAAATATTTAATAGTTATGATATAGAACTGGTGCTGTTGTACATACGATAAGTGAAGTTACCACTGTATTATAAAAACACTGTTTTTAGGTTATAATATTTTGTTCATAAAAAACATCGTACTCGTGTGTGTTGGCTTATACTGTAATGTACCTATTTATCGAAAATATATTAAATAAGGTAATTTATTATTCGTCGTATTTTGTAAACCAATTTTCAGTATAATATTGACAATGTGTTATTCATTACGGTGGTGACGAAGACTTAAACGGATAAAAAAAAGCTCTAACGGTTCTAACAATGACGCAGACATCAAGTCGGAATATAGAGGTATTACGCATGATAAGCACCGAACTTCATCAGTCATTACTCATTACTACCAATGTCAAAAGCCTTTAGTGCCATATCTACCGTGGTATGGATATCCGTGGAATATATTAATATAGATGGATATTTACTAATTTATGCCACTATTTGTTATTCTGTAACAACATCCAAATACCAAGAACCCCTAGTTTTCCGTTATCGCGCCACCTTGCCGATCTAATTGTAGGCAACAATTGTACCAGTTCGTTCTTAATGAAGTCGTTTAATTATAACCAATAGTTTTCTAATTGATTTCTCAATAGGTACCTATCTCCATAAATGCAAACCTGTCAATGCGGAAAATTCTATAAAAGCATCGTGTTTTAATTGGTACAACAAGACACTATATACACTATTCATCAATATTATATGCATGACAAAACACAAAATCACACATGGGTACTTCAAACTTCCCAAACGCCGATAAGAAAATATAACTGTGGCTTATAATATTTGAGATCCTGTTCCTTGGTCTGAATCCAATTAATGCAAAATATACTGTAGACGAATTTGACTAAAACGCATTCACTAGGTATTTCAATTCTCTGCTTTATATTATCGGACCACGATGGGTCCTATATTCCCTATTGCCTATCTTGATTTAATAGCGGATTCGCGTGCGGTTAGAGGACTGAGCATCGACTTACAGGTACCTATACTATTTAGTATTTAGTAAAACTCGTTTATCGATTAGCTCATGTGTACCGAGATTTTCGTAGCGTATATTTATGGTTATCAGTATAATGTAATATAATCGTAATTCATTGTGACGTAGGTAAATTGTTTTGAATTTTGATTCACAAAACTAACACCGCCCTTCAAACAGAATAGTAAAATTAAAACGAACAGAACTCACACATATTGGTATACACGCGACGTAGGTATACACGATATAATTATGATTTTATGTAATATTACACTATATATTATAATAATAATATCATTATTATTGTGTAGTTGTCAGAAATTCCACAAGAAAACAAAATGTTAACGCTCGCGGCTTGCCTCTCGTCGGATCTACGTCAATAGCATGGCGCGTCGGTGTGAGCAATAATAATTGAAACCAACGTATTGCCGTATCGGTGCAAATGACGTGTGCGGAAAGTACATAAAATGTAGATTCGACAAACCGTTCATAAGAATAGTATGAGTTTAATTACTAGACGATTCTTTTTTTTTTTTACGATAAACATATTTATGTTTGTTTTTTTTTAAAAAAAAACTCTACTAGTTAATAGTTTTACAATTTATTTTTTCGTTATGACATTCAATATCTTTAATAATTTATCAATCTATAACATAATATTGTTGCAAATAAAGTTGACGTATATATATATGTAACACTAATAGGTTTAGCCGTATATCAATTAATATCGAAGACATTTTTTTCATGTTTTATTCGTGTTTAATGTTTAAAAAATTATTATTTTACTTCACAAGAATTAAGAACTTCAATAACCACACAATCCCACAGGTGGTCGTTAGTCCGGTTCTTTACTCCATGGGTCTGCCGTGCTGTTCCACTGTTTGACGCTGCGGTGGCTTACTTTCTACAAATAATCATGCGTGCCTCTTGACTGGAAACCATCAAGCTTACTATTATCAGCGTTTTTTTATCAACTTCCTTGAAAGAATATCCCTGGCGATCAGCTACGTGCACGAGCTACTTACGAAATAGATCATCGAACCAACAATATTATGAGGAGCTTTTTTAAGAGGGATCACATGTGCATTTTATCTCTGAAGAGACACGTCATCCTGCAGTGCTAGAGTTGTCCACGAGACACTAAATAAAAAAAAAACAATAATTATTGATACTGTCAATAAAATACTAGAGTAAACAAGAGTACGATACTGTTACGACATATTTATATAGGTATCGATATTTTACCGGTTTTAAATACCTTGGGACGTTACTCCCACGTCCTAATTCTAGTTTATTAATTTAATATGTTTATAATAATAGTATATAGTATAATAGTATATTATGTATGTATATACATATATATATATATTTAGACATATAGTGTGTGTGTTTATAGATGATATCGTAATACATACGCTCAACAAACAATTACTCGGATTTATAAAACTATAAACAAATATTGCCGTCCGATTCCATTGTTACCAGACAATGATATTAGAGGATGACACATTTCAATATATACCTAGTTTATAATATTATGTACCTGATCAATATTTTACTGTTGTTTTATTCAAATAATACATACACACACATACTCGATATTCCGTCGTATTTTCATTTCCATACAGATTATCACGACGTGTAATGTGCGTTGCCATAGTTTCCATCGTTAAAACCATACGTATAAGCCTCGTGGGACACCTATATGATAGGTCTCCTTATATCCACCAAGTACAAGTGATTTTTTTGAGTATAACATAATATATGAAATGACGTAGGTTAGGTATAAATGGATGGATAATGTACCATATATACTTCAAATCTATAACTGTTTTAATAAAAAAAAGACAACGATGTTGGCCTTTAAGTTGGGTTGAAAACATAGTTCAATTATATAGCTACCTAATTCAGTATATATATATAATATTATTGAGGAATATAGTATAGTAGTTACGAGCTGATTTGTCTGTACCCAGAATCCCGTAAATATTTTGGTGTTTGAAAAAAATTTATTTTTATACACCTATGAGATAAAGTAACATTGTTTTAGAAAAAATATATTTTAACATATTATCATGTTTTTAGTATAATACCCTGAACATGTTAATATTTTTTATGAAAATATCGAATTATAAATATCTTATCATATTGAATCAAAAGCAGATATCATAACGTTGTTTATTTGTATAAAAAGAAACATTAAAACATATATAGTATTATAAAATATGAATAGGTACTTTCAAACTTCAAAGATATATTTTAAAACATCTATAGAATTCTTGGAAACGTATTGAGACAATAATGAGTGTTTTATTATTTTATGTTAAAATGCATGTGTGGATATAATTATGTTTAACTATAATTTTAAATAGGGTTCAATAAAAAAAAAAATAATAATAATAAAAATAAAAAATAATAATAATAAATGCAATGATAACGATTATAATAACCATGATGGTATAATTCAAATATAGGTAGGTATTAGCACAAACTAAATAAAAAAAAGCTCTCGGAAAATAATATATGAAGATTAAACCCAGACATCTCATTGCTAAATATAATATTTCCAGAATATTACGAATATGAACGTTCGATCAATTACCCAGTGGTCTGTTAACAAAAAAAAAAAATAATACCGAACTCAATTTATTTTGACCCAGCAGTGGTTTGGTTTATTTTGCAAATTACAAAATTAAACGGCTCATCGATTGAGTGTATTACGGATGTTTTCGTATCACAGACTAAATCTGTGTTACAAAAAAAACATTTATGCAGAAATGATTGAATTAATTTTTATGTTTTATTTAAAAGTACTCACCTACCTAGGTATAACATTTTAATTCGTACCATCGGTGCGTAATTTAATTTACTGCAGTTGCCTGAAATAAAATGATATAAAAATACAACAATTGTACCTTTTTAATCACACGATATTATTTTATTTGTCCTTCAATCAACTGCAATAATCCACTGCTATTTAATTATGTAATAAATAATATGTAGTACGTTATTTTTTTCTTGATTCGATTACATGAATTTATTTCACTTGAAACCACGAGTGCAACTTTTATTAATCTAAAATATAACTATTTAAGTTTTTCATTCGAGTCGATAACTGACGGGTTTAAATTATTCTTGATAATTGTTTTCCAATACTTTATAAAAGTTTCAAACTGTTTTCTCAACTATTTAATACGATTTTTATGATTATAAAAAATGCAATGGGGAATCAATACATTTCGGCCATATCTGTTTAGACATAGCCAAAACATCGTTAGCCTTCCTTTGTACCCAATGACGGATCCAGTGGTGTTAATTTTTTTTTTTTTTTTGAGTGGGGGTTGGGGGGTAAAAGTACAAACAAATTTATAACAACAATACTAAATAGTGTACATTAAAAGTAAAATTTTTAAAAACGCATGCTGAAACTTAGGGAAACTACAGGTGCTTGGAGAGGAAATGCTCCCCTTGCCCTCCTGAATCCACTACTGACCTTATACATTAGTCCATCTGTTAAACATTTACAAGAACCAGGATCACGGTTACGATTTTGGTACCTAAAATTAAATTAATATCGGTTGTACATCGTCCATTTCGATCCAGTTGTGACGAACTGCACCAATGACTATCCAACCCTGCAGCACGTTCACAGCATTAGAACTTGTGATCAGTCCGCAACAAATCATTTAGATCCTTCATAATTGTATGAACTCTCTAGACTTTCTGTGGAAGCAAATTATCTGGGAGAATATCAAACATTTTTGAAAGCAGCTGTCAGGATACTGTCATTTTTCCATCTCGTAGTGCGTATAGTGCCTACTGACGGATGACACATACTTTGTGGTAGTGGTGCGGAGAGTAATTTTATAAGGAGGGGCTCGAGAGGCTTTCGGGGAAAGCGCACAGGGAGGGTAAACCGGCTATTCCTTATACTTACTAATGTCGTATAATTGATGATCACAATATATTGTACCTTCCCACTGTTTCAAAAACTACTGAAATTCTTATATATCTACTTATGTCGCATTTCCCCTTTTTGTTTTATTTAACTTCATTGTAACACGTAAAAACCATTAATAATAATCGAAAGTTTACTAACTATAAACATACAAACTGTCCCATTGATAAGCAATCTTTATCAGACACAGTAAATCTAATAGTTTGAAATTTATATTTTTATTTTGTACTACAATAAAATACTATTTTGGAATCTATAGCAGGATGCGTGAGCTATCGATTTACGATATACTTTTTTATGTAATTTTCTTTTCTGTAAAAACTTTTAAATAATGTCCATGTGTCGAAACACATATATGTATATTATGCTCGCACACACTCGTACAAGAAATGTAACTATACATATCTGAAACTTAAAATAAAAATGACAAAACTATTAACGTCATAATTGTCATATGACTAAAAATAATATTTTTAATTCAATTAGAACAGTTCATATATTTATTTACTATTTTTTTTTTTTGTTTGGCAAGTAAATAAAAACGTATAATTTATCGGAATATTTTCGGGTGTAAGCAGTTGTTTGGCAGAATTTAGACATCCGATGGTGCCGTGTCCGTTTTCAACGGTTTGTCAGATTTATATAATGCGATACTCAGAAATGTAAAAAAAACAACAATGCTCACTGTGTATGTAATTAAATATCTTGGTAGGTTAGACTACACGTTTTAGCTTAAATCCAACTTATAATACAGGTACCTAAACAGTTATATCTATTAATATTGTCGAATTCAAAACTATTGATAATTAAAAGCCTCAAAGCATACTAGAATTTGACAAAATAATACATTTGGTATTTTATAATTAAAGTCATAATATACATAATCTATATTATAATGTTTATTAAGACATCTGAATATTATTTAAGAAATTCGATTGAAAACAATAAACACACCAATACACTTACTTATCCTAATTATATTATGTTAAGATGCGTATGATAAAAATTATTAAACTAAATACGCCTTTTACACTACAATCATTTTAGTTTCAAATGTATGATCGAAAACGTTGCCGGTTGCTCCTAAAGTATACACATTAGGAAAATAAACGTGTTTTAGTATAATCTGTTACCTATCTTACTAATGCCGAATAATGTAATTTAGACCGCAGTGCCATTAGTGGTAATAAATTATCTGAACTCATTTTCACGAAGTATACATCTAGGTTCTAGTTAACCACTATAATTTATTATTTTCTATCGACGCAACACGACAAAAGTTTATTTCTTACGAAACATAAGTTTTCAGAAACGCTGAGTGTATTATGTAAAACTAAATAGAGTACTGACGTCTCTTAAAGCATTATAGAACATTAAACATTTTTTTTTTTAAATCACAGGTATTTCAAATTAACTAACCGTTAAAATTGGTTATAAACAATTTCGAATTGAAAAATAATTTGACAATTTTAATGAATTAATATTTTTTAAATAAATTAGGTAGTAGTTTTCTAATTATATGTAGTTAAGAAATAATTGTATGGGCCTCATTTAAAAGTATTATGCAAGCCATATGGCCGGAGTCAAATCAACAAAATTAGTAACAGATGATTAACTCAACATGGGCACTCGGTTTTTTTTTCTAATAGACGAATTAAAATTAAACTTTATAAGTTTAACACCAAGTAAAATAGTAACACATAATTTTAGTTTATTCGGTTATGCTATTTAATATGAACTAACTATTAACTAACTTAACCCTTAACCCTTAACCCCTAAGGTGCACATATATTACCTACCTATAGCAATGTAAATCTAAGAAATTTTCACCTTCTGTATACATATTTTGAAATACAAATAATTTTCTCCATCTTGTGAAAAATAAAAAAGCCCTCATATAGAGAAGTATATAAACAGCTTGAGCAATACTAAGTACTATTATACCACATGAATTAATTAAAATATTGAAATGTATGCCTTTGTTCCTTTTATTTTTTGGTAAATTATTTATGCGATCGAGTACCTATTTAATACAATGTAAATGATGCCATAGCCAAAAAGAATCATCGTGAAAAAAATGTTGATTAAATAAACAATAAAGCTAAGTGTCAAAAACTGAAAAATAACTATTCATCTATTATTGTGTTCGTCTGAAATTTTCAACACAACATGTGTAAACTAGATAAATTTAACTTTTAAATAACATACAATGATTTTGAAGACACGAATGTTTTAGGTTAAGGCCAAGAGACGATATAAGAACAAGAACATTGTATTCAGATGCAATAATAATGGGTGGTAAAATTATTTCTATTTTTAATACATATAAAATTGTGTGATTATTATTTTATATAATTGTACGTGATAAATACATATAATGGTAGCAATAGGATATACTTTAGTGATTTTGTGCATTTTGAAAATGTAACCGAAAATGGTTCAAATCGATTTAAAAACATACAATATAAAATAAATAGTTTGTGCATTGAATATTAAATAAACCTAAAAGTCGGATTTAATAAGCAATCATTGTGTATTTTTACCGCAGATTAAAAATAACAACTCACATCCTTTTATCCTTTCAATTAAATTACATGTTTCTACCGCCACATGTGTTCCGTTTGAAATTATATAATAAATACTAGTTAAATTCTCCAAAAATAAAAACTAATAAGTATTTGCATAACTTATTGGTCATCAACACATATAACATAATTGTAATAGTTCAATGCAATAACTAATAGGTATAATACTTATATGAAAAGTATTGATCACAATCTTATTAAATAGTCAATTATTGTTTATACGATTGCTTTTTTGATATACCTTTTAATAATGAATAATAATGATATAAATAATATAAAAATAATTATAATTTACAATTAAAAAAACTGATTTTATATAATTCACTCTTTTCACGTTAAAGTACCTCCGCTGCGAGGCCTTTTCTTTCTGTCTTTTTCCATTTCATAATTTATTAATTTTATCACTTAAGCTTATATTTTTAATTGAAACAGATGACATAGTATAGAATTTTGAGGAGAAAAAATGTAATTCCATGGCCATTTAAGGAAGTACCACAGAACTTTATAAAGTAAAGTGTTATGCTCAGAAGTTTTTAACATGGCATTGTTACGATGTTATTGTGCATTTGTTTCCCAATGTATTTAACATAATAAAGTAAATAATTAATGATTGAATTAACTATTTATAAATTAAAAGAAGTACCTACTTGTCCAATATGTCACTTGTTGTTATAATAATAATTGTTGACTAATTACATTTTTCAAAATTAATTAATAATCTTTGAATCCTATTTGTAAACTACGACTATTCAATGTCATAATAATATTATCATCTATCATCATAATGTTGCAGATGTTATTATTTTTATAATTATTAACATTCGTATTTTCAGTCTAATAGGGTTACATTATAATTTGGAAAATTAATTTCACATTTGAAACTTTCATATTATAAACTAGTCCAATTATTTGTTTTTTAATTTGATGCCAATACACATAAAGTAAAGTAATCAAAATACACCTAATATATAAGTATTATAAAGGAGAACACTCAGTGTTTACTTCATCAATACATAATTTGTTTAGGTAATTTTTCAACTCAAAATATTTTCGTGGGTTGGTACATTCATTTATGCAAAATAGAATTTTTATTCATTGTATATATATTGTTTTAAAATTGTAAACAGCCAATTTATATACCCGAATTTTGTAAGAAAATATAAAATTCAAATTATATTTTCATTAAATATGCATTGTGGTATGCATTTCAAATTTATGAAAATATTTTATTACCTGTATTACCTAATTTAGATTTAAAAAGCATAACCAAATAACTCATTATGAATACTTGGATGGACTTAGTGATGCAATAAACTCGACTTTTAATTTAATTTTATAAGAATGACTACAAATCAAATCAATTGTGCTATGACCGTAGACTACACTGTTCAAACTACAATAAAGTAATTTTTAATAACACAAAATAATAAGAATAATTTAACATGGCATGATACTGTTGTGAACATTTCAAAAAACATAAGTTAGAAATATATTGATTGTAACAGCTACGCAGAAGAGACACGCCGTCCATAGGATTTTCTTATGTGTAATACTCTATGACCATTTTAATTTATAGCATATTAGATTTATTGGGAAATTTCTAATTCAATGGCGTTTAAGACGTTTGAATAAAGTCGTATGGCAACGGCATATATAGACCGCATTGCTTACTTAACTTTTGATCCGTAAAATTTATCTTTTACGAGTCATCTTCGTCATCTATATGTCGAAATTCGGAATTTTCAGTATGCGCGCAAACTTAATACAGTCAAATTTAAGAATTAGTTATTAAGTGGGCGTGATAGACGTTAACTGAAACTTACAAGAGTTTTGATTTGTGAACTTTAAACAAAAGTTTGAATCTCGGAAGTAGATTTATGTGACCTTTAAGAGTTCAAAGAGATTTTTTTCATTAAAGTTGCAAAATTCGCTTTACAACATAAGTAGTTATTTTCACCAGTCGATATTTAAATACAGTAAATTAAATAATATGAATACATTTTAAATGCAAATATAAATAAATCAAATAATAATTCCTTGATCCGTAATAATATATTCTATAATAAGCTTTGCATCCATGTATATTTTAAATGCATGGTGATAGTGCAATTTCCTATAATAACAATCTATATCCGGCCGTGGCTGTCGAAAAATAAATATATATATTTTTAATTTTAGTCACGGTTATTACTTAAAACTTACTATAGATAATAGAAGAACACTTTATTTAGATATATACGGTAGGTACACCTAATAGTTTTATTTTTTGTTTACTTAAACTATAGGTACCTACAACTATAAAGTACATATTATTAATCAATGAAATATTGTATTTTTAAGAAGATTTTAATACAATTTTTTATTTTAACAATTAACGTATTGTTATTACTTTTAAGATGTAAGTAATATGTACACTATTATTAAATCTAAGTACTGTAATATGTATTAAGGAAAAAACGACTGTGACTTTTCAATTAGAGTGATGAATAATAAGTTTTAATGATTATTAAATAAACATAAATACATTTTAATATTTTCATGATAAAAAAAATCAATGAAATCACTTAAAAATAAAAAAGGAAATTCTGAGAAAAATTGAAGATGCTACAAAATTAATTGTGAGTATATCAATTTTAAAATGTCAGATCTTAATTCCCCGACATTTCAGTATTTGCAGTTCGTGATTTTTTGCATCAAGCCGACGATTATATACTTAGGTATGTAACAATTCAATACTTTATTTATTAAATCGTATTACTATTTTATTGCCCTTTTTAATATAAGTATGCACTATGTCTAATTAGTTAAATTAACAATAGCATGTTTGAAGTATATGGGATAAAATAAATATTAGCAAAGTATAAATATTGATAAACTAAACAGTGTTTGTCCATATGGACATATTCATATAATTAATCAGGTTATATTGATTCTGATCATCAGACGTTGGTTACCGAAACTTTTAATTATTATAAGTATTAATTACCTATTTAATTTATAAACTAAGTTTCAAACAATTTCAAACAACAAATTTATTTTTTCATTCATTTATTGAAAATCTAACAAGAACACACTTTAATTATTATAACGCAATAACGCATGGTGTATTGGCTTCCCGTACATAGCAAATCAGTACGATTTTTCTACAGGTAGTTATGTTATTGTATGATTTACAACATATTGCATTATTTTTTGTTTTTTTTATGGTAAAACATTTACGCATTGCTCGATGCTCAGAGATGTGGTTGTATACTAATTAATACATTAATTCAATTTATTTTTATCAACAAACAATAACAACCATTAATCATTTCCATTTATTTAGAGAAAAATTGTTCAATGTAAAACATTCTCCATCTATTTATTACATATTTTGTTCCTATTTACATTTCGTTTCAGACTGAAATTCTATATCTACTCCTCTAATTTCCTCCTATCAACGGTTCTAAACAATATTCTTCTTACTAAAAGACCATAAATATTTAATTTATATCTGTTTATGGGATTTTATTGAAACCATAAGATTTTTTTTAAGGGAAAAGTTACTTCGGTTCCACCAGTACAAGTAGCTATAGACAATACCTATCGATTTTTCCAGTTATTTTCGAACTAGAAAAATCGGAGATAATCAATAATACATTTTAATTACGAGGATTCTATTCGTCCAAAATAACTAAAATCCAGGAACTTTAAAGAAATACAAATTTTAACTTTAAAATTACTTTTTACCATAAATGGTTTAAACTTTTGAATTATTTAATCTAAACAAAAAAATATAATCCTCGACAGTTATAAGCTCTGTAATCAGTATTATTTTTCTTATTTCAAATGTTGAGATTTTAAGACTATTTTAATAAACAGTCAAATTTGACAGCCAATTATAAGTTGACATTTTTATTGGAGTTAATGAAAACATTTAATTTCAAAATAAATGTCATTTTTTTTTTTTTTTTGACCAACAAGTAAGTATACTTTATAACAGTTATTAATAATTATTAAATTTGTATTTTAGTTGGAAGTTTTCTTTAATCCAAAAAAAAGGACCAGATTATAAAAAATCATAAAAATAACTCTAAAGATATTTTTATACTTTACAAACATTTATACGAGTATTTATATATATTTTTTATGTATAATATATATTATACATTATATTATACGAATATTTAGGAAACATAATATGTATGCATTTTTTTCTATTCTACTTAGGTATAAGTGTTTAACTATATAAGTTTTTAAAAATTAATTAAGAAAACAAAAAAATACGCATGGACTGTCTTCATTAGTGATACAACTTTCATTAACTTTTTAATTAATTTCAAACTATTTTTTGTAATTTATAATGCCACGTATTCTAAATCAACATAATTCCATTTACAATAAATTACCAATTAGCAATCAATGTAATCCTATTCAGTTGCTTACAACAAAAATAAGAAAAGTAATATATTTTCAAATAGGTACATCAGAACATTACCCTTAACACTTTTGAATTTTCTCCCCCCCCCCAAAAAAACGGGTTTTTTTTTTAAATTTAATTTGTATTGAATAATAGCTATTATATTCAAAACAATGGAAATTCGATTGAATCCAAAATTCCAAAGTCATAAATATATAAAGGATTTTAACCCGTCGTTGGTCGCGTCTTTTTTTTGTTCTCTTTAAGTCGAGTGTCTAGAGATTTTCTCACTTTTTTAATATGTCATAATATAATATGTTCTAAACAGCCTAAATACATTGCTTATGTAATTTGCATTAACTATTCTATTAAGAGCACTTAAAAACTATATATATTTCAGTATTTATATTTTCTTTTATACAAAATATTTTTATTCCTATTTTTAGCTTAAATGTAACCGAAAAGGTAAGGATAACTACTAGGCAATAATCCTATGTAAAAACAGTGGTGACCAAAATGATACCGTTGTGAGAGAATATTTCATCACTCGACCAATGACGGGTTAAAAATAATAAATGTATAAAATATAACTGTCAGAACCTATGTCAGAACTGTTGAACAATTAACAATAATTAACATAATGAGTTATAGTTAGCTAATTACATGTTTATATTTGTAATAATAAATTATTGATGAAAGTTAATACATTAATATCAAAATATATCATGTTGTCTAAATTCACATAAAATTAATATAAAGACCGTTTAGGTTAAAAGTTACAATATTTAAATGATACTAGCAGTATAATATATTATACTATATATACATATGAAACTGAGGATTATTAATAACTTGTATAACTGTACTATTATGAAAATGTGTACAATCAAAGTCACTGTCGAGTTATAGATTGAACTCAGTCAGGAAGTCAAGCTTCGTTGCATACGTAAGCTTAAATAGTACACTGTTTTACTATTCAAAAAATATTGGCTTACACGTCAACACCTGCAGATGTGGTTTTCATTTTAAATAGATTTGTATAATCCAGGAAAAAATTACACAGTATTCTTTTTATAGTTTGTTTTTAAATTATGCTAGCAGGGACAAGGGAATCTAAATAATTACGAACTCATTTTTACGCAAAGCAGAATTCAATTAAAAGCAAAGAAAGAAATGTGAATAATGTTGATGATAAGAAAACAAAGAGTTACGATAAAAAACTATTTTCAATCAGCATCATTAATGCGCAAGTGTTAACAATTTCGCGTAAATTAATATCGTTGTTAACTATATATTTTTTTTTTTTGAGAACTTGTTACGACTTATCTTAGAATCAGCTGTCATCCACACAAACCGTAGTATATTTATATTTTACATCAACATAAACTCTAACATTATTAATTTTTCTTTGTCCACGATGAACATTCACCATGCAGAAATTCATAAAAAAAGCCGTCTTTTGATTGTGGTTTCTCATTGTTATGGACATTATATTATTTATTTCTGAAATCAGATCTCAACAGTTTTATACCAGAACTATCGTATTTCTGGCGATGGACGTAAAACCACGTTGTTGCTCTCCGATAACATTTTTAAAAGCAATCAAAATGTGCAGTATTATCCAGTAGATGCACTTAATATAATATTAAGCCTGTTATATTTTGTTACATGGATTATATTACCAGATTTAAAAACTCTATTTAATTTTACGCTCTAAGATAAAATACAGATGTCAAATAATAACAGAAATATAGACAACGATAAAGGCACAGCGTGTAAACCAAATGCTTGAAAAAGAGAGTAATACAACAGGACTTAATCGTGAAGTGTAACTATACCTATTCAAGTCACGAAGCCAAATTGAAACAAAAATGTGATAAATTCGCTGTTAAGCAAAAACAAAATGTCCATCGTCTCCATTAACTCAAAATTAAAAATTCGTTTCATACCCTAGGAGAACCCATCATAATATTCCACACAAGATTTCTGAGAAAGTTTTTAATTATACACTTTGGTTATCAGAAAACAATAAAATAAAACACCATACGTCATTAAAGTTATTATTACTTTTATGACCTCGAACTACGAATCTATAATAAATATGGCGTAACATATACATATTATAAATACGTGAGTGACAAGTTTTTTTTAAATAATTCTTCAGTCCATCGAACAACATAACCATTTACAGACTGACCCTTTTTTTCCTTAACTTGATTTCGATTAAAATAAAATAACCATCGATATAAATATGAACAATGACCATTGGACATTCTTGAATTATACGGCTTACAAAAAGGTAAATCAATAAATTAATATTTAATAAATAATTGCTTTTGACGTGATATTTACTTTTGAACGTTTGATTTATTACTTGATAGATTTGAATACTTAGGTTAAGTTAATCAACATGTTACTGTTAGAAGATAATAAAAGGTATTTTAATTATAAATATTACTTAAATGTAAAATTCAAAACATTTTTCCCAAGTAATATCCAGATAATCTGAAGAGTTCCTGTTTTGAATGGAAGGTATTATCAAAATTGTTGACACAACTTAAATAATAGATTAATAATTTAATGGTCAAAATCCATAGGAATGTACATATTTGTGTAGGTATATCGTATGTATATACAGCAACTTGTTGGGTTACACATAGGTGCATTTATTTTCAACTTAATAAAATCATAACCAGGCGTGCGTAAAGGGGGGTCACGGGGACATGTTCCCCAACCATACATATTTAGGGGGGGGGGGCACTAAAAAGTGTATTCAAAATATATTATAGACATGACTTTAAATTTAAAAAAAAATATATATATATTATGACTGTTTCACATGATCCGTATAAAACGAGTACAATGACTAGCGTTGAATACTAAAAATTAATTAACATACCCAATTTAATCCATTTATCCATGTGCTGTCTGTCAGTCTCGTTTTAATTTATTTTCATAGCTAAAGTGTCATAACTACCTATTCAAAATGTATAACTATTACGTTTTTTGAAATTGTACAAGATATTTTTAATTATTTCTGTGGGGCAAACAAATCATTGAACAATTCCAATGGATTAAACATTTTTAAACATCACAGTGACATTACACGATGATGGGTTTTCAAATACAGTATACTTTATTCGTTATATTATGAATTCGGAAGTGCCTAATATCTTAAGACTTACGAGTAATATCCAAACGTCCACAATGAAGTAGCAGGTACAGAAAGTATATTACAACAATTCGATTTAAAAGTTGTATTCTCTTTATAAATGCAGGATAAAATATTCAATAATCAATTAATATCGCATTACAATAAAGCATTACAATGTTCAAATATTTCAGTAGATCAGGCGATAAGGATGTTGATCTCATTAAATATATTTAATATATAAAATGCGGAATAACGTTATAGAACAATATTGATTAAAACGCAATAATTGTGAAAATATGGGTTAAAATCTGAATTCAATCAAATCAGAAAAAAAATTAGTTTAGAAAAGTGATAATTATCCAGATAAAGATACTTCTGCAGATCAATAATTAACATTATAATACTTCGAAGTTCTGTTTAATTTAGTCCTTAAAATTAAATCCAAATTTGATTTAATCGTCTACAATTATTTCTAATGATTTTTAATTTCCATAATCTGTGATGCCATAAAACACGATTCCGACTTAGCAATAAAATACAGTAAAGTTGATTATGAAATAATTAATGAAATATAATGTTATAAAGTTTTAAACATCAGGTTCAATGTTAAAAATAGTTTTTATCTTAGTTATATTTATTAAATGCAATTAAAACTTTGGAACTTGATTCAACATAATCTCCAAATTTTGGTAATTGCATTTAGTCTGTATCTCAATATTCCAATGTTACTATTGCAACTAGAGAACGTTCGTTTAGTGAACTGAAATTAGTCAAAATGTATTAACGATCCGAAATATAATAATTAAACAATGCGTCAATGTTATCTATTGAAAATTAAGTTACAACAATTTAAAATTATAAACTTTTAAGTTTGTAGTCATTTAACTCAAGATGATGAGCTAAAATTCAAATTTTGTATTTTTACCATATTATTATAGATGTATTAATATTATTTTGTATGTGTATGTTTACCATATTGTTATGTTTTGTAGATAAATACTTAGTAAATTATTTCTAAATATAAATAATTCAAATAATATTTTAGTTTATTAGTTTATTAGAAATTAGTAATTGTAAGTAATTGTAGGCCCAGTGGAGGCGAATATTTTCTACCTTCTTGCCCGAGTGCCAAATCATAATAATATAGTAACACACCTATACGAATCTTACTCCTAATTATAGAAGTTCTATTTAAATGTAACTTTTCTTTTTATTAATATTCTTTTCACAAGTATTCTTATTCAAAATGTTATTTGTAATTGTATTAACTACAAATGGCTTGTATACACGACAACAATAGCTGTTAACAATTAAATTGTTTAAGGTTTTCGTGTATTCAAATTTCTCGAATTGTATAGCTAGTGTAAGTTCCACGCTTGTATAATATATATTACTAAAACTTTAATCAAACAATTCACGATCTTTAATTTTATATCAGAATTAATACCAATGCATACCAATGATATGTATGTACATACTTTGCACTTCACTATGCATGATGACACATCAGGAACAAAATATAATAATTGCATTTGGCAAATAATGTATTATTTTTTTTTCCTTGGATGCGTTTCATTCGAAACGAAAACAACAGATTACATTTAGTGAAAACAAAGTCTCGTGTTTATAAATTATAACCTACCCGCTAACACTGTTAGTTGGCCATATCAGGCTTTAAGATAATTATTTTTAAAAGACGCTCACGCCTAAAACGTAGTATGACATTGTAAGAATCATATATAATAATATTATAACACTACCAACCGTAATAATATTGTATTATTATAATCAGTTTGCCGTACGAGAAGATGCATCGAGTCCTGATGTAATAATATTGTTCGTCCGCTGAGCTGTGCGAGAGACAAAAAAAGTCACTCGGAAAACACGATGTTACCTATGTCAATTATAAAAAAATAGGCTTGGGCTGTGGTGTCTTGCGATTACCTATTATAAAATGTGATATTATTATGATGTAATAAACTAATAAAATATATATTATTATATTAATATTCTTTCACAGGTCTTCAGGGACGTGATTTGCTGTCGAAAACGGATAAGGAGATAAATAACTAAAAAAAAAAAAAAAAACCGCACGTGTGTTATATTTTATAACGTAACATGGCGAAAACCGGTCGTCGTCGTGTATCGATGAGTTGAGTGATTTTTTTTCCGTTGCGTTACATGTACAGGTTAATTATTGCCTATATTATTATTGTTATTTTCTGTTGTAATTATCACAGTCTGGCGGTCGTCAGCCGTGGATTTAATAGCCGTTGGCTATTTTATTCTTAAAATCAGTATTATAGGTACCTTGTGTTGAATAAAGTTTAAGAAAAATAATAAGCAAAATTTCGAGTGGCGTGTTCAGGAAAAATGTTTGTCTGTTATTGTAGTAGTCTTTACTCAGTATACTTCATGATCGAGTTGAAATTGCTTACATTATTTGAATGCTATGCATTTTTAAAAAAAATATTTAGTTTTAAGAAAAATAAAACCTAACGTAAAATCTGAGTACAATAAATATAAATTTATTTCGTTCTTTTTTTTTTAATTTAGTAATTTACTAATTCTTAGGAAATTGAAAAAATAATTATATTATTAGTTTATTACCAACAAATTTTTTCGATCAAATTGTAAACAATACATTTTCTAGCCCCCCCCCCTCTCTCTCTGAAACACTTACAACCACTGGCCCAATGGTGTGAAAAACCATTACAGTATTTATATTTAATTGTTATAATATACATAACCATCCTTAACACTTGTGTCATCTTTCATTCGTTCTGTATTATCACGGGATCCCGCCATTAATACATAAGGTGTAAATATTTATTATTTCGATGTTCTATATAGGTAAGTTAGCTAAACCTGTCTCGTTACATAGCTTGCTCCGCATATATTGTCTATTGCTACCAGGTCATCGGTAAAGTAAAATAATTTATATAATTCATATTTTATTTCAATCTTCGTTAAATTATATTGGATGTTTAATATTATTGACATCGAAACCCTTCCATATTGCACCGTTTGCCGGTATTTACCTGTATAAGTATAATATGTCACAGATATCATTGATGAGCGACGTTTTAATAGATAACAGAGCATGCTACTTGACGCTGGTATAATTGTATGTTTAAATAATATTATGAGGTTATATACTTCTGTCATTAAAACAATTTAAAAGATTAAATGGAATGAATAGCACCTCCTGATATCAAATTAAAATTGCAACAATATTGTAAATAGTGAATTTCATTGATCCTTGAATTTAAATTTAAAATATATGGTCAACATTGAGTGTTCCTATGTATAATGTACTCATGTGTAAACTTACTAGGCTTGAATTCCTGATGCATCAAAATTATTATTGATTTTTTTTTTTTGTATGTTTTATTGAAGGAAAAGAAAAATAGTTATGACCTAGAGTGGCCTCTAAATTTAAACTTTTGACCGAGTTATTTATCTTAGATCCAGTGTGATTATTTCGTGGCCGGACGGGAAATCGTAAAAAGTCTAAGTAGGTAGTTTAAAAATTACGATTAAAAAAAAAAAATAAATCATCACGTCAAACATTGCGTAGGTATACCTACGGTTTTACGCAGAATCATACGAGTTAATTTTAGATTATTGTCAGAAATAAATTCATTATATCAGAAATATCTATCTGTTTCATTTTTTTTTTATGAAATATCTACGATCATTAAAATAAAACTTTTTACTTCCTGATTATTAAGACGAGTTGGGCCAAAAACGAAAAGTATTGGCTCCAAAATTAGAACAAACGGAAACCAATTCGCATAAATAATTATAAAACGACAGACGATTAAACACCGCAAAATAATAGCATTCGTCAACCGAGGAATATTTATTTTTTTTGAGGGGAGAGGGGGGAGTCTTGAGAATTATTATAGGGGGCTAAGCATCGAGTGTGTGCAAAATAGTACTACGACGGACCACCTCCACGGGTTTCGCCAGCGACGAACATCGGAACACCCCACGCATGTCAGTCGTGCGTTCACCGTCAGTGCGCGAGTCGCTTTTTCGCGTTTCGGGAAAATTATATACGCACGCACGCGTAAACAGTGCGCGACTGCCGTACAGCGGTGACGATTTTAGGGATTTTTTTTTTAGACATATTATAATAATATATTAATATCATTATAGTATAATTTAGAATCTATCCTCTCGCCCGGTCGACTCGATTGTTTTTTGTGTTATTGCGATTCGTTTCTCCGGATTTCATCCCGAGTGCCGGCAGTCGTGTCTTGTGTTTATTTTCGTGCTCCGCGCGTCATCCCCGCGAGCGATTCCAAACATCATTATTGTCATTTCAGATCGTTTTCGTCAGTGTATACTGTTTTTCCGCTTTCTCATCCTGCCGAAGTCTATGCTGTGTGACATTTCGAAACAACGATAAAAATGTATACGATCTCATCGATACCGGGTGAGTATATAATAGAAATATAAGTAGGTACTTCTGATGTAATTACCTGCCTCGCACGTGCGATAGAATATTATAATGATATCGGAACTACCAACCATCGGGTAGTCACGATTCATCAAAATATAAAATAGTATATTTTATGTGTAAATACTATAAATTATAATAAACCTACGGACCTTAAATTCCCCCGGAATATTTCGTATTTTGTGTGAGCGCAAATTAAAAAATAAACGCATTCCGACGAAAACTAATTTCATCATTTTACAATAAAATTCGTTTTGCAGACGACCCTTTATTAATGGTAGTCGGTAGATATATATTATGTGTATCCGACGCGAGTGTATCAGAATAACGATGACGAAAACGCTTGTTATCTTGTACTGACGATGATGACCGTCCGTTCCATAGTAGCTTATTATTTTTAAAATTAAAATTCAACGCTATTGATTATTCCAATAGTTTCTTTACAACTATGATATTAACAATGTTCGATGCACTTACCTACACATTTTTTTGGACCATCCAAACAAAGTTTTGAATAAAAACGTTCAAAGTTTGTTGAGTAGTGCAAAAACCCTATATCGTTATTACAGTTCCATTACAAGACATTTAATAAAAAAAAACGAAGTCATTTAAAAAAAAAAAAAAACTAGACCAACTCGTTGAGTCATAGCCTGAGTAATATTGATATTAATATAATTAAGAAATCACAATCGTTGTGTGTTTTCGATTCTTATAGCACTTATTTAATTTTAATTTATTGCTCGAGTATACAAACACCAATTTATGCTATGATAATTTTTTTAACTAAAAACACAAGAATAATACGAATATATACAATTGTATACGTTTGTGGACTAACTAATTACTATACAATAATTAATATGCATAACATATACGCTAGAATAAAATCATTTTTCACTCTTTTTGCTATTGATTATGCCCTTCAAAATAACTCTCTTTTAACTGCGGAGTTCTTTAAGTTGTCAGAGTAATAATGTCTTATAGAGTTATAAAACCTATATTGAGTCTAGTTTGTCATTAGATTTGACAACTTGTTTTTAGTCACTTGTTGTAAAACAAGATAGTAAATACTAAAATGCCCTACACAAAATGTTTCTCATAAAAAAATATAAAAGATAAATTATTAAATTAAAACAATTTAACTTATTAATTATGTTGATAAATAAACTATTCACAATTTTTGAAACCACCGATTAGTATTTATAATATCATATATATAATATAATATACTATTATACTCTAAAATTCAGCATCAGCGAACATGTAATTAATAATGTTAAGAATAGTATAAGGTATACCTATAATATACAAATTATAAAATGTATGATCTGATTTTGTATAAAAAAATAATATCAATAAGCCAACACTATGTGAACATAATAAAATATGGTATACCTGTATTATATTATTATTATATAATTTGAAATCCATTTATGTTATTGACATTTAATTTTTTCAATAACAATTGCATAACTCGTTCCCAACAGGTCGACGAACATTAATTTTGTTTTAATTATGGTTTTTTTTTGCAGTTGTTATTTTTGTTAATCATGGCCAAAAAAATAGGAATTATTAATTTCAAAATTATTTAAATATCACTTTAAATAACAGATATTCGTATTTTAATGATTATAATCTTGAAATTTTAAATGATTAAATTAATATTAAGATTTTAAACATAAATAAATACATCAAATAAAATGTAATACAATATATTCTGAATTTAAACTTCAAATAAAAAATGTTTTAAAAGTACATACATTTTCTGTAGTGGATCAAGTTCGATAAGTGGTAAACCTAATTACTTAGTAACCAGTTACCCCTAATAATCGTGTCAAGTCAGAAGTGTAGTACCTATTAAAGTAATTATACAGGTAAACATTAAAATCAGAAATTATATTTTTTAAGTTGTATTTAAAATAAAATAAATTATATTAAATATTGTAAAATTGTAAAATGTTCATACAAAATACATGAATTACAATGAAGCATAAATTAATTGTGATATTAAAAATCATCAATACATACTCTACCTACATGAAATAAGTAGGTTTATAAATCAAGATAATAGTATATACATATACAATATACATTGTACATAACAGTTTAATATTGAATAATTTTAATATTAAAAACTAATTTAATATAAAGTCAATTTTATTTTATTATGTTATATTTTTTATTTATACGTATATACTTTAAAGTTTTTATTTCCACTAAACGTTTTATAAAAAAATAAATGTTTTTTTATCCATAAGTACAAAATTAATAAAGTTTTATAAATGTATAATGTAAATTGATAACCCCTATAACTTTGATTAATGTGGTGAAATTATTTCTACCAGAGTACTGTTTGATGTGTATAACAATTAAATAAATATTTTTTTGTATTAGCCATATAAGTTTCAAAATTTTGAATACTGTATAAATGCGCGAATAGGTAACATAAATTTTTTGTAGATAAACATACAAATTCAAAAAAAAAATGGATTAAATCGTATTAGGATGATTGGGTGATTGAATACTTAATAGCGGTAGGTAGCTACTTTACAACCTTTTTAATAATGATCGTTACAAAGTATTTAAAAAAACACACATGCACATATTATAAAAAAACCAAGTTTATGTTTACTTTTATTTGACAAGCTGAACTCATATGTACAATAATTTGTAAAGTCGAGTGTATCTGAGGAGTGTGCCAAGAAGCGCTCTAGTTGCCAAGGTTAAGAGAGTTCTCTTGTTATCTGTTCTCGAAAATTAAAATTTAAATTAGAATACTTAAACGTCCTATATTTTTTATAAAATTGTATTTGTTAGTAGTTACTTCACGTAATCCTCGTCGTTTTGATTAATTTAGTACAATAAAATATTTAAGAGACTTGGCTTTTTTGTATCAAAAGGATAACTAAAGATGATTATGTAATTAGGTACAAACAATTATCCATGGCCTTAAAATAAATGAATTTTAAGAATTTAAAATTTTTTTTCGAATATGAATGCCTATCATGGTCGTCTGGTCGTGTTGTCAGGAATATGTGTAACTATTAATATTACAATTAAATAAAATATATTTTGGTGTTATGCCTAATGACGCGTATACAAATCACACGACTGCATACTAATATATTATACCTTTAAGCCGACGTACATTTCCATTAAATTAAATATATTTCTTCCACGGAAATAGTAAACTTTTCGCTGTCTATTTCTAACTTCTCCAACTTTCGGACCTCTTTCTCTATGCGAGCAGTCCAACCCTTTATAGGCCTATGTAATCACCTTCGATTTCAATCTTGCATGTTCGTACTGTATAGAAAATCACTGCTCAGTGCATTCCGGTGTCTATTCATTGAAAAAAAAAAGTTTCACATAAAATTCTATGCATTAAATATGTTATTTTGTTGTTTTTACACAATATCCATTCAAATACAACCAAGCAATTGTTTAACCGTGGCATAATATGGCAAATAGTGAAACGCATAATATTATTCCGGTTAGACATTTTAGTGCTCCGTCATCTGCATTTGACAACCCAAATTAAATGCTTTTGTTTACACAAGAACGTTGGTTACTATACTCGTCGAAGTCGCGATTGCGTGCTGTTTTTTTATTATGCAAACGAATCAAGGGGTTTTTCCTTTTATCCGGAGAAGAAACGACTGACTTGTGCAGGCTATAACGATGTTTTTTATTTTATAGATCAGTTCCGTTACCGGAACGAAACCGTTTGTAAATTCATATGAGTTGTGCGAATAAACGTCTTAAATATGTTCATCATGTGGTGACCGTTGATGGTATAGCGGCGGTGGTAGCATTGGCGGGTCTACGAAATAATGTTATAATAACATGGTAGTTTTATAATAGTGTCTTTTAAGCGCCCAGTAACTTTTAAACGACCCCAGAACATACGAGGTTTAACCGGGTCCCTATCTCATAATGATGTAGAACAAGTTGGAAAATTACATTTTACACCATGTCCATTAAATCGGCAGATAGAACAATAATAAAAAAAAAAACAACCCCCTTGCTGGAGGTCCATTACAAGCGGTCAAAATACAAAAGTTTCTCAACGGTTTTTATTTATCTTTGACCTAAAATGCTCGCGAAATATGACTCCATCGTCATTATCGGTTCGGCATCATAATAGTATTATAAGACTGTGCAGTTTTGTCAATTATTGTTGCACAGTGCATAGTGCACACACACACACACACACACACACACACACACACACACACACACACAGGCACGTGCATAATGCTAAGCACCTACATATTGTACATACGTCCGAAGACCAATCGGTTTATCGTTCTAACATAGTGTAATAATCGAAACGGAAAAATTTTCATCGCCATAAATAATGGCCTAACAAACCCCATGCGCGGAACTATATAATTATGAAACGGATATGATTTAAAATCGATCGATTTGTATTTGAAATGCGTCGTGTGTTTCTTTACTTGAGCTGAAAAATAAATTAATCAATACAAATAAATTTTAAAGACAGTTGTGTAGACAAAAAAAATTAAAATTCACGAGTTTAACTTATAGCCGATTGTGGTTGTATCGTGTTTTATTCTGAATGAAAATCAAACACAGATGCGAATAATTCCAAAGTTTACTTTTAAAATTGCATCAACAAATAAATAAAACGACAAATGCATAATTTCGTGATATCAAACTCGCCTTTTGTCATTTTAGAAAAGTAAAATCTGTTATATATAAGCTATTTTTCCCAACGTCCTCTAAAATTAAACGAGTTTTTAAAATAATATATTTGTCACACGTTTTTAAAAGGACTCAAAACTAAAAAATACATTTTTTTTTAACCAAAAATAAAACTTTTTCCTCCGATTTAATCGTACTTTACTTTATAACAAACACAATAAATCCTACAACCATTCGTACAGCAGTTTTAATTATGAACTTACATACTATTGCTGTTTTTATTTTTTTATTATTTTCTATGAAATGAAATCAATACATTTTGTACAAAATGACTTTCTAAGAAAACGCTCGTTTGTGATCGAATTTTTGAGAATTTGATGCAAAAATGCAAAATATATTTAATTTTAGAAAACACAACATTAACTCGTATACTTACGGCTTTTATAATATTTATTTATTTAAAAATAATAATAATAATATATGTTATTTAGGAATATATACCCATTTATTTAAAAAAAATAAACACAAAATTAATACGAATCATGATAATAACTATGTAATGGAAACTGGAGTGAAATACTATGCCAGGCTTTCCTCGCTATCTAAAATAATAATCTAATATAAAATATAAATTAACATAACCGTATTATAACCGTTTGTTCTGTTGACGCAATTATAAAATAGATACCTAGTTACAAAATTGCATAATAATATAATTTAATTTACGTATATTAGTTTTAAGTCCAATAAAGTGCTATTAACATCGCAACACTAAGCAGCGATACAATAAGAACCAAAAGTCATCAACAGATGGCCGTGAATGTATTGTTGCCAAGGAGGAGTCACAAACACAAGACACTAGTCAACTACCCACCAGGTAGTACCTACCTACTGGTATTTACACTAACCATTTAGAAATAAAACTATAATAGAATGGTACAGAAATAATTATGAATTTAAAGAGATATTTTTTCCTTGCCTATTCACAAGCCTTGGTGAAGTTAATGATAACTTTTAACTGAGTTAAGTTTAGTTGATATAAAACATTTAAAAAAGTTTAAAGTTAATAGTTATCCTTATTTTTTTAAACTTTGTTAATTTAAAAGTTATATGGAAACTTACACTTAAAATATTAACTTAAGTTAAGTCTTTTATTTTATAATACGTAAATAGCCAGTTTATGGTTTAAAATAATAAAAATTAAATGTTTATGCAATATGGATAATCAATAATAATTGTACTAGGTTTATAGTTTAATTATTTATAAATTAGCTTAACTTGAAAATGATTCAAATTAACTCGTTATTAATTAAGCTTATATCAATAAAAATCATTATTAGAAATTAAGTTAACGAAAATTAAATTCAAAAATTTATGTCAAAAAGTTAAAATTAACTTATCTTTAAGTTTTTAACTCGTTTAGAACAGACTTGCATACTTTTGATAAGAATCTAGTAGTTCAATTTCCGAGAAAAACCAAAGTTAGTGTGTCACTGCCGGAAATAATAATGTAATAATATAGGTATTTCGTTGCGTTGAAGATTATTCATATTTTAATATATTATGTTGGATTGAATGGGAAGTGTGACTAGCTGTATTGAGTGCGATCACATATTGTTTGAAGCCGTAGAAAACTGATCTAGATTTCATCTTTCAAATAAAATGAAGGAAAAACGGTAACTAGCCATTAATTTTTAATCAACCATACTAAAGACAAAAAAGTTAAATTTAAATCAAAATGTTCAAATGAAATAATAATAAGTTTGGAATGTAAATGACGTATTTCTGTATTGTGGTAGCAGTGACTCTAAATTATGTTAAATGATACAAAATTATAAGCTTTAATCACTCTTCTCAGTCAAGAATACTGGTAAATAGTAACTATTAACATTGAACTACCACGTTCAAAAAAAATTCTAAATACAATTTGACAAATGACTTATCAGGGTTTTATTGGTAAAAAATATCTCTATTTCTTCGGATTTGTTTTATTTTTTTCGCTGTCTTTCTCATTCGTGGCCGGAAAACTACTGGGAAATAAAAAAATCACCCCTCTATCGGTGTTTCATTCCTTATCCATTTTACTTGCCTGCTCCCTTCAAAAAAAAAAAAACTACACACCAATGTTATCGCTCCTCTTGGAATCTTAAATAAATTGTGTTTCAGTAGAAATATATAGACAAATTTGCGTGTATAACCGGCAGTTGGTGCGTTCGCTAACACGTGATTTATTACAGTAATACCTACGGGGTAAAATCGACATGGTTTGTTATAGTATAATACATTATTATAATATTTGAATAATTCATACATTAGTATAATAGTATACTATTATTATAACGCCCTACATATATATTTTTAATAATATTTGAATCATAAACGTGACAAAATCATGGTAAATCTAGTGTGAAATTGACGTTACTTATTTATTTAGTATTTAATGCTCGACCTATTTGTATTTGATATTCTCTTTTCAATTTATCGGAAATTTTAATTATAAAGATGAGCTTTAAAAACAGTTAAAATGATTAAAAATTGAGCTTTTGTAATTTAAAAAGTATTAAATATGTCGATCAAATAATAAAATAGACAATTTAATATCGAAAATATCGATTAATAAGATAAAATCCGTGATACGCATATTTATTCAATCCTGTGAATGACACGTCTTGGCGAATTGACAAAAAAAAAAAAATGACAACATAATATCGATATAATAATCGACATAAATGAAAACAAAAACGTTTATAAAATCCATTTTATTTTTATGAACTATAATAATTATTATAATGCTCTCTACTCATTTCAGTCGAATACTTTATTGTAAATTCGCACTTTGTCTAATGTTCGAAATTGAAAGATTCCGCACTACAGTAGAACACGAACAACGCACTATCAATATGAAATATTATATGTATTTCAGTGTCGAAATTCAATTCGATACTAAATCATACATAATTTGATAGGTTTTATGGTGGAATAAAAATGTTTAATGTTCTTCGGACATGTCTAATTATCATTTCTCTGCATAGTCTCAGTCTTAGATTTCCGTGTCCGTTTAATGTGTGTGTTTTTCGTCGGGCACCAAAACATCCCAAATGATTATAACATTGTAATAATAATAATAAGTATAATAAGCTTCAATCTTGACTATTTTTCCATAATATTGTTTGGCACGGAAATGCTGTTTAATTTTTCATACCGTCCACTTAAAACATCTTCGGCATTAGTCATTATCATTATATTAATTCTGTATTATTTTTTTCTTGCGGTCATGACCGCAAATTTGGTTACTGCGACTCGTATAATAATACCTCGTTTTATTAAATTTATTCGCAACGCCAGTACATGTGGACACAAAATTACAACAGTTAACACGTGGTTCGCAATTTTATGCACGGGACACGAGAGTGTAAATAGTATTATACATTCCCTGCAAACATCATATATTCATATATATTGTGTGTGTGTGTTATGTTCGTGGCAATAATATAGTAAATTAAAATATGCTTGGGTTGAGACTCTCTGCGCTCCGTCGAAACAATAAATATTATGATATTCAACAACTCCATCGCCCTTCCTCAATCGTTGTCGTTCTCTAGAACGCAAGACATGACGCGTATTACAAGTGTTGATCTTAAGGTCGGACTATAATAAACGCCGTCATGTGGTCTTGCGATGTCATCCACAACACAGACATCACAATATATGCACAAAAAAAAAAAAAAACAAAACTTAAAAATACAACGCGGCTATATTTTTCAATACCATTTTATTTTTATACAATCTCGCATAGTATATAAGTGTCTGACTGAGGTGGCGCGCGCAATATGATTTCGTGTCAGTCGTAAAATTAGTCTTTGACGCTCGCTCGAGGCTCGATATGTTCATTCACGAACCCACCGCTGTGTGATAAAGTGAGAGGTTAGGGCCACAGCCAAAAAAAAAATAAAAAACAAATAAAGTACAAGCGCTAGCTTTGATATTTAAACACCATTAATTGGCTGGTAAAATACCAGAAACAATTATATCGACGTCGAAAATATAAAAATGGTTTTCGGAAGCTTATTTTTATTTCCAAGCGGCATTTTACAGCGCAACTATTGGCAACTCACCATCTCCGCTATCCGTTTTCTCCCAACGATAGTGCATTCTAATATCAACCACTCAATCTAGTATAGATACCTACCAACGTGGGTGTATAGTTTAGTAAATCATAGATGCACAATGGTAGAACGTTGACAGAGGAGTTCAATTTTTTTAACATATATTATGTTGATATGTTTTTTTGTGCGACGTTTTTTTTCCAACCGATTTTTGAGAGGCTGAATTTTGTAACGCTTTGTTTATTGCCATAGAAACGCAAACCAACAACAACAATTAAAAATGAAATGAAATTCCTATAATAGCAAAATGTTGAATGCTACTAGATATTTTCCTACTGCACTATACACAAAAATATTCAAGATTCCTCAATATTCCTTGCAGAGGAAAATATCTAATAGCATGCTACTTATAATATTATATACGATTTATATTTGTTTCAATAAAGCTTTTATTTAAATAGCCAAACAAATTGACATAGTATAACCACACGCCCCATAACAATGTTGTATAAACAGTAAAGTTTTCACTATCACAGGTTTCTTTCTCTTTATCAGAAGCATATATATATATAACTAGTACCTATTGTGAAATTTTAATCGATACATAATATTATAATAGTGACAGTTTTTAAAATATATTTGAATGAAAGAAAAAAGTCAAAAATGTGTTGATTGAATGAATGTTTTTCATATTTATTTTGGGGGTGAGTCTTGCAAAGAGTTCGGGTTGGCCGTTAAACTGTACAGATTGTGTCAAAGCCCAAAGGCTATACTATCATGCTTTAAATCGCCGCGTAGGGAACGCCTAACTGCCCGAGGACGCCTAATCGACCTATATAATCTTTGATACGTTTGCTAAACAAAAACAGTCATGAACGCCAACTACATTGGAGTTTGTTGTGGGACTCCATCAAGCGTTAGTATTACTAAAATAATTTATAGTCATATTATCATACATGGTCGAATTGAGCATGTCGTTACTCGTTAGTCTATATATATATATATACACACGCGATGCTGGTGTGGCATTAAATCGCACATGTACCAACTCTTATATATTAATGCATTTACGCTGTCGATCGATTAATATATTGTACGCCATACGCACTGCCAGTGGGGGCGCGAAAGTGTTTCTTTTGTGGCTCCACACTAGCAATGATCAATCGTACAGAACGCGAGACATTTATATCCGATGTAACACTGTGGCCATCGTATATGTATCAGAAAAAAAAAAAATAACAGATCGGTGGGTGGTAAAAATATAGTGGGATAAGGGTCGGACACTGTCCACCGGAGGTGTTATTATATTATATAGATCCCGGACAGGGAATTTTCATTATTTCGGAACCCGCACTATAATACAATATATAATATATTTTATACACGATATATTACGTTTAAGCGGTGAACTATATAAACCCCGCCGGCGAGTAAACATGCTCAATACGAAAACCGTATACGTCGACATAATATCGTCGCGTCGTTATATGCGCGACGCGTGTCCGACGTGTACGAGACGTAGTTTGTCGGTGTATTATACAATATAACCATTATGTTATGTCGCGCACACCGGACGCGGAAGTGCTGACTGACCGTGACACAAATCCGATAATAAACACACCTGGCCGACATCGAATGAGGCGGTGGCCATTGTTGTGCGGCTAAAAAGCCTCGTGCGCGGGGGAGGGGGTGGGAGTGAGGCATTATGGCCCCGCGAAATCTTCAATCGGATTTCGCAAAGGCTGAGACGTGGTTTTCAGACACGTTCGGCTCCGGGCTTACGGCGAAAACGCAACGCGAATATTCCGACGAAATTATGGACCCGAACGTGGAGGATTTTCCAATATTTTAGAAAGCGGTCGGCAAATAACGCAGCTATAGCGCAGCCGGCTAAATCTGCACAGTCTGCTGTGGCGTTATGATGTACAGCTACAGTAGAATAATTACACTACAAAAGCGTTCGGTGTTACGAGACGCAATTACTTTTATGCCGGAACATTAATTCCAGCTCCATCACCGAGATTTTCGCCGAACAGACAGCCGAACATTCGGCGCATAAAAAGTACGACGAATTATATTGTGCGTTATAATGCGTTGTGTTATACGTGTTTTAATATTTTTCATTTTTTTTAACATAATAGGTGGGCACGACAATATTGTATAGGCATGGTTAACGTCATAATGTTAATATTTTATTTTTTAATATTATACTTTATATGATTCCTACACTTATTTTGCCCCGACGTTGTAGCTGCAGTACTATAATATCAGCTGCGACTTATATTATGACTTTTGAAAATGCTCATTGAATCACAAAATTATTCACGTAGTGGGTACATTTATTTCCATTCACGGAATTTCATCGCTCGCGAAAAACATTTAAATATTAAAGGTGTCTGCGTTAAAAAAAAATCAACCGGATATCGACCGTTTTGATTTACATAGGTACCCATTATTGTGTTATATAGGAAAACGTTTTCGAATTACTCGCGGACGTTATTATTTAGTTACATCAAATTGACCTAAAGCGAGAGCGTCATCGATATGCACATGTAATGTGTACTATATGTTATGTATACTATTATAGTAGCGTGAAAATTTAAAGACGTTCAAAAATCCAATATCCACACTTGCACCCTTTTTGATTTTATGAATGCAATATATATGAAAAATAATGGATATTCTGTGCTCGAACATTGCCAATGACCATACACGCGATTACCATATTATTATACTGTGTTTGAGCATACTATTCTATAGTGTCACTATTATATTATATGTATACGATAGACGTAAAATCGCTCGGAAATATTATTAGCATTATCGTCGTAAGTCGTAGTTTGTCCAGCGCGAGAAGCGGGAAAAAAAGACGTTTTCAAAACTCCACGACACGACCGCCGTAAATCGTCATCGCGCATAGATAGTAGGTATATACAATAGTATGGAGATTAGACAATATATAATATTATTTCGGAAGAAAGATTGCAAACGACGGTGTCGAACTTTTTTATTCCGTGGACGTTGTCGGACGTACGTTTACCACCTACCTACGATATGGCGGTCGTCGTTATCCTCACTTGTTCGGTGGGCTTTTCGACCGATAATTATTGAATGTCGACGTTAGGGTGTTTACCGCCTATATACACTGCAGCACATAATATACAGTATATACCGAAGCAATTCTGACGACACGGACAGCATTATTATAACACAATAACACGACAACGACGAAACGTAAGAGTGCAGTCATCAAAGTTCAACGGACCTATATATGTTTGCTTAACAAGAACGGACTCGACATTTTGCAAGGGGCGTAATAACACTGTTATGTTTTTAAATATGTTTTTTTTTTTTTTTATTTCAAATACATTGGTACGGAGTACAAAAGTATTTACGGCAGGTGGTTTATTTTTTAACTCGTTATTTGGAAAAAAAATAAAATTGTATCAAACTTTTGCTCGAAGAAATTGTATTCTCTTTTAAAAACTTGCCACATTTATAATATACACTATTTCGTTCAAGTAGTCAAACGCACATTTCAAATACCTTTCAAAAGTATTTTGAACAAGTAAAAATGTATAGGGCAATAGAGCATTTATAATTGGCATTCCTTCACAGAATTTTACATATACGGTTAAAATACCTATACGTACAATGCAGAGGATGTCGGGGAAAAAGTATAAGCAAACGAATACGATCACGCTCGGAATTTACATAGTTACATAGTTTTTCTTTTTTTATTATGTAGATGTTATTTAATAACGAACCGACTTGAATAATGCGCTTTTTAATTTAAACGGTTTTTTTTTTGCGTTGTAGATAATATATACTTTTCAAACATAAAACAAAAGGTTTTAAATCTGAAAAAAATTGCTATTAGTCGGTATAGAGAGGAATAATAGCCGGTTTTTCACCCACACCCACCCTCACGACCACACCAATACACCATGCAAATGGTGCATGCATAATACATTATAATGTGAATATAATCAAATTATTAAACATACAATATACCTATCTGGTATACATATCTGAATAGAATGATATGACATGTGCGATATTGAATTTTGCATAGCTAAATATTCAAATATCGTCACTGTATCAGCCAAGAGATCTATATGGTGAGCGGGCGAGTGAGTGATACCGTGTAAGGTTCATTTTTTACATTTTAGTTTATTTACGTTTTAAAATTGTTTACGTGTTCTCGTATTATCCTCTTAAATTATTAGCTAACATTTACCATATATTATTGACACCGTCATTATTATTATCCAATATTCATATAATCACCTGTCTAAATATACCAACCATCTATTTTTGCATTGGCGTATCATAAATTCTTAATAAGTGACGGATCGCATCCACACAAAAGTCTCCTGTTTTCGACATAACATTTTGGCGTGCACATGGCATTAGCTATAGGTACATATAATGCTTCCGACATTCGTGTGTTATATTAATATTATTATAAATTGGACCGTTGCCAAAAACATAGCGAATTACCGGGCCACAATATTGTATTTTTGACCAATATAGGAAATGTTTATTCCCCGTGATTTGCCCGAATATTACTTCCGACCGCCGGAAATCTGGTATAATCTAGATGGAGCATGACGTTTGTAATGTATATTGCGGAAGTTCAGTGAACCTATCTGTAAGTTCGTCTCCGATGTCTTGAGTGCAGCTAAAGTTATTCAGCGTTTTGGAATTTATACGATTCACCCCGTAGTTTATCGGTTCGTGAGTGCGTGTAATTAAATCACATTTTACGAGTGTCATTGTTTATTACTTTGTTATTTGATATTCTTGACTTTTGTAGTAATAATAGAAAAAAAATATACGATATCAGTATATCACCATATAGGCCGATGGCATTGTGTTCACTTAAAATAAATATAATTTTAAATTAAAATGACACGATTTCAAAGGAGGTACTCGTCACTAAAAATATATTTAAAACTAATTTCATGGTTACGGTCTACCCACTGGATATTAAATCATTCTTGTCTAAAACAAAATGGACTTTTTTTGTGGAAGATTTATAAACTTAAAAGACTTAATATATGCATGTATTTAAAATTTGGTTCCTACTTACCTACTCACGACATTAAGTTTATAATTTTGTTTGGTAGTCGCTTTGACTTAAAAATATTTATGCCCAAGTTAAAACAAATAAACATGATTATTTACTGTTACTTTTTGATAGGTATTAAGTTGATAAGTACCCATACGTCACTCGCCTAAATTAAATACATAAACGAGTTATCTATATGATTACATTATACTTACTAAAGATTATTTCATTTGATCGTACTTCCTGTACCGTGTACATATGTATTGATATAAACTGACTACTATAATACAGACGAATTTTGAAACATACATTTGAAACATATTTTTTACATAACAATAAAATTATGTTACGAATGTTATTATTATGGAATATGGGATACAAACATCTTATAGGTAGGTACTTATTTTCAATTTTCGAGTTTGAATATAATGTACTATAACATTATTATTATCTAAAACCTTAATTTTTTTAACACATACTATATAACTTATTAGAAGCTTTTATTACAAAATACAAATAACAAATTATGTAGGTATGTACAAATTCGATATAGAACAAGTAAATGTTATATATTACATGATGATCTGATACTAGGAAGATTATGAATGATTATTGTTATTTTCAGTGACCAAATATTAGTATACGTAATTTTGACATGCAAATATTATGGATCCTACATACCCACAAATAACATCGAAGAGTCAACTAACCACAACACATTTTATTTTAACTCTAACAAAAGGTTATCGTTATAAATTATTTGGGTAGTCATGTTTTTTAAACCCGATTCGATAAAGTACGAGTGCTGTAAGCATATTTGCTTGTTATAATGACGGTTATTACTGTCATAACCGTGTAACGGTCAAATAGTATAATATAGGTAATAATATTTTGGTTTCAAATGAATAAAGAAATTTTAAAAAAAAATAGTAATAAGGTATTTTTTTGAAATTTACATATTTTGTACACATATCAATAAATACAAGTAGTTTATATCAAAAAGATACTGACAATTAAAAAGACTTCATCAACTTTGAAAATAAATAACTCAGGAAAAGTAATTATATAATAAAAAAATAAATATATTAATCTAAACATTTTACATTAAAAAAATACTAGGAATAATTTAATCTCTTGAATCAATGATTATATAAATATAAAATACCTTACTTTTTTTTTGTATACAATTTAATATTAAAACGAGTGAATTTATAAGTACCTACCTACTATTTTATTTTCAAGCGCTCACCACATGAGTTAATAGCACAACTGTATATTAATATTTATATTTTATTCAGTAAATTTATTTTCCTGGTTAACGTGTACCTAAGTTAATTAAGTATTTAAATGTGTACATTAACATAGAATAATATATATAAATTCATATTGTATGGGTGACTCCTAGTTAATTTACAATCATTTAAATTAAATTAAATTGAATTTAAACATATAATATAATTTTTTTTCATAGTTTTTCAAGCACATCAATTCTAATTTCATATTTTAATTTGTTCACACATTTTATCATTTATAGCAAATCTAAGTCGGTATCGTAATCTACATAAAGCCATGAACCATTAAATAGTATAGACAATAGACAACACTAAAAACTAAAAAGTAGAAAATTATCATTGAGCCTCCACTCTACTTAACGATTTACAACATATGGGGGAAAACTAGGCCTACAGCGTATGGCTGCTCTGGTTTTGAAACAATAATTTTTTTTTACTTTTCTCTGGAAATATCAAACTTCAACTTTGAATAAAATAATAAGAATTATTTTTTTTAAAATTTAATTCTTAAGCATCAACAGAATAAAAATGATAAAATGACTTTTAAGCTTAAGGTATTTTTTTTTATATTAACGTCTTATAAACTTCTGTTATAGCCTTGAATAACAATGTAGTTACAATAATATTTCTTTATTGTATTTTAAGTCCAAAACTTTTTTACTATAAAATGTTGACATAAAATGTGTAGGATGAATGTTTATACTATACACACACCCTTTTAAAGATTTTTTTTATTAAGTAGCTACAGCATTTAGATGTATATATACATATTAACAAGAATTCTGCATTTTTAGTAATCGTGCCGCACGATTACATAATTACATCGCAACTCTTTGGTTTCAATTCGTGCGTACTTTTAATGAACTCATCACTCTCTCACTAAGTACATTTTTTTCAGTACTAATTTAGTAGAAATATTATAGCGAATATTTTAAATAGGTAAATTAAAATAAAAAATCTAAATTGGCTCTTTATTCATCTTAACTAAACGCCATAATAAAATTGCATTGTCTTAAAATTTTTTGCTGTATTTGGTTAAACTATAAAATTAGGTAAACTAATTAATATATTTAAGTACTCAAAGTTGACTTTAATATTGCTCGTTTGAAGTATTAAGAGTTCATTACTCCCTCTCAAAAAAAAATTATATTATTAAAATTGTATTGACCGAAAAATAAATGATATCAATAACAGAATCAACGTTCGAAAAAGTATGCAGAATTAATACGAATTCAATTCAGATCTTAGCCATACAACACTTTTACAATCAAAGTTCACTTTAACGCTTTATTATTATTATTAATAATAATTAATATCAACTTTATACATTATTCATAGGTATCGTACAATACAAACGTTTATATTTACATGTAACGCCAATTAAAATTATAATTATCAGACCAGCAATTACTTAGTTTCAATTTCACGGGTGGACAATTTTATCAAGAATATGTATTCTAACAAGGTTTCTACATCATATAATATATTGTGATAGACGGTGTACACTATGATACACGCCTTTCAATATTGTTTGAGTTTCAATTAAATTATAATGAACACATTTGACTGAATACTTTGATTGTATATAAAATATAGGTAGTACCTATACTATATAGGCTATAGGTGTATCGCATGACTCACGTTAATTTATTCTCGTGGCTAGACTGCTTAAATATACATGTAAAATGTATAAAAATAAAAACAAAACTACACAATACGTTTGAATCCAAACGTGAATGACCATCGAATTATGTTACTGTAAAAGAACAAACAGACCGTGCCATTTCTTATGTTGATGCGCTCCAAATTCTCCAAACCCTATTTTATAATAATATATCAAAATGTTAAGCGCTCATCAACGCTTCTAAAAGATTAAACGAATAATTACGATGGCATTGACAAAGAATATCGTAACCAATGCTTTTAACGAAACGCGATAAGTTTTCGACCTTTGAGAAATTTTAACGAAATTATTTTAAACGAATATGTTAATCTTTTGAGCAGACACAAGTGCGTTCTCTTCACGTAAACTTAACAGACATCAGTCGGTGGATTCAATTCTATTAAAGTGCACGACGTCTCAAATCGTAATTTCTGCACGATTACAGCCAACCCTCTACCGGATTTCACCCCATTATCTTATACAATAATTCACGGATAAATCAGTAAATAGTTATATAGTTACAACGACTATATAGTTACGACCGTTTTTTGTAAAAGATTGAATTTTATTTTCATTAAAACAATGCGATGAGTGTAAATGTATCGGTACAGTAACACTAAATATCGATACGGCCATACGTACCTCAATTGCGTGTAACTATATATTATTAGATTTCATATCGATAATACAATTTTTTAAATAAAGGAATGGTATGACGCGTCCAACGGTGTTAATAAATTATATAAACGCTGTTTACTGATTTCTGTGAATTATAATATTAATTTCGTTGCGAGTTTAAATGTTTATGCTGAAAAGTTAATCTATATTCGAGAATAATACTTTAAATATGATTTTATAAATGGGTTGAATATAATTTTATTTGATTGGTAGAATTGTGATGGTCATACGTTGATGTGATATATAGCTTAAGCCTCAAAGCTTAATAAATTCATTGTTACCTAACTACTATACCATTTTATAATAGGTTATAATGAGTTATTAAGGTAAATAAATGAAATAAAATAAATTTTATTTTACCACAACCGAGGCCGTAATTTTAATTTTGAATAGTCGTGGCTTTTTGATGTAATATGTAATATGAAAAAATGTAAGTTTGTCTGAAATCTATATCTGCGCCAAATTTGATTAACCCAACAAAAATGTTATAAACATTTTGCAGTCACGCAATGCCAAAAGTATACCGCTTTCAATGAATGTCACTTACGAAAGGACATATTTCGTTAGAAAACCAATAAATATAAAATAATTTCATTAAGTCTTTACTATTTCAAACTCATCATGTTAGTTGTCTTCGAAGGGAGATTCTTAAATATGAAACAGTAAAATAGAAAGGTTGGAGTCATAATGAACAACATTTTTTTTTCCATTTTTGAATCCAAAGTATCCAACGTTATATAGATAGTTAATATAAAATATAAAACATAAAAGTGATGAATAACAATTTTTACATAATTTAAATATTTAATAACATTTTACAGAAATACCTTTATATTCTATAGGTATTTATCATTGCAAATAGAAGCTTTGAAATTTGAAAATAGTTTGATGTTTGTGATAATTTCTTTATGCATGGGACAATATTAAACTTTTTCTCTGTTATTTTCGTTCATATTTAATTTGTTTGATTTTTATATTTTTGGCATGGTTGTCTGTATAATGTCTTAATTGACAAAGGGTTGAGGATGGATTTTTATATACAGTATACTAGAATAATTATTAAGCCAAACATCACAATAATATAAGATAAGATTGTTTTTAAAGAAATATAAATTTTAATTTTAGATTATTTCCTCTCAAAGTAATAATTTATAGCTATTAGAATTATTTAATACCTATTGAAACAGGTGTCAAGTATTTTTTTCACACAAATTATAAATTAAACAAAATATAAGAGGGTGCATTACTAAGCGGGCATTTGTTACTGACGTTAATTTACAGTTCTGCTAATTGAGTGCCATGCAAAAATGTTTATTGCCATTATAAGTACCTACGCTGATTTACTTGTTTCATTCTTCAAATATTCAGAGTAATAACTAACTAAACTTGTTCTTGTAAATTGTGTGTTGTTTTATTCGAAATGTTTTATCTTGAAAGTTAAATCTTGATCATCGGTTTATATTATTATACAACGAAATATGTACCTATATCAATGAATATAATATACCTACCAAATATTTATAAGACATCGAATTACATATAATTATTACTTACATACTTATAAATATTAATTAAAAATGTATAACTATACAAGCTAACTGGACATAAAATAAATAATATTTTAATTAGCCGATTAGCGATTACCTAGTAATTAGTTATTTTAATAATTAGCATTATATATTTCGTTATTTACTTGACAGCATAATTTTAAAGCAAGACTTTCTGTAAAGTGTTAGTCTATGTATATTCTCATAATGCAATCTTATTTTATGTCAGATTTTCATAGTTCACTGTCCATAGTAGACACTAGACAGGTACTATAACAGATGATTTTTAAAAACAAATTAATATTATATCAATTAACATTTTTTTTAACACAGCCTCTCAGTCCAAAAGCCCTTACATAGCTCGCTGGACCCGAGTCTCAGGGCCAATGTATTTTAATTAATGGCCAATGCAGTGTTCTAGTGTTTAATATATATCTTTTCCGTGGAGTCCAACAGTCTTATAATATACTTTGTTAACAAGTGTTAATTAATTATTGGTACTATGTACGATTGTGTAATATATTATTTGGTTGTTAATAGTGGCAATGGAAAGTTATTTCATTTTTTTTATTTTGGTAAACTAGATAATATTAATAATAATAAGAGGAAAATTTACCATATTTACTACATGGATAAAGACACAAAGTGGTCAAAGCGTGATTCCGAAAAATAGGGAATGCTATTTTATTAATAACGTACGACGCATATTAACAGAGATTAAGTATAATAATATATTTATTTAAATTACACCCTGTTTCAGGATTCCTAGTGCGATGGTGGTTTGAATAATGTATCAGTCGTACTGCATTTTTGAGTATGCTGTTTGAAGAAACTTTAAGGAACAACACCTTCTACAACGACAATATTAGGTAAAAACCGTTGTATAATAAAAGATGTACCTACTTAACAACATGGTTCAAATAGTTAATAGGTAATGCACGAGGATTAAATCGAATGTGTGCACAGTGCACACAGCTCATAAAATGCCACGGCAGTCGCATATAGTGGGATACGATAATATTTAGATAGTCAAAAATATTGTTTTCAATATTCATCATATAGTTATTGAATTTAATATCTTGACTTTTTAATCCTAATTTAATACTTATGTATAAATAAGAAATTAATTGATACAAGTTATTATTTTTTTATAATTTTTTGTTTCTGAATATGATTCATAATCACTTGAATCGTCGTTACTATTCTTACTACTTAAACTATTTTCTTTAAAAACTTGATCAGAGAATGTTGTCGGTTTGTGACATAATATGTTGGTTATAAAAATAAATTGTTTATGATTGAAACTCATACTCTCGATCTCCATAGTTGGGCAAATAATAGTCAATTAACAATGTTGGGCAATTCATTTTACCTTTTAAAATAGAATTTATACGATGAACCATAAACGTTCAAAATGAATAATATACAACCATAAGTAATATTATGCATATTTCAAGGCAGGATAAGATGGATAGGATATTTTTGAGATAATAATTTGTTCTGATCCGAATAGAATTGAAATTCAAAAAGAAGAAATTATGCAAAGTCATTGTGATGGAGCCATATCTACTACATTTAGTTACTTTGAACTTTTATAGACATAATATGAATCGTATATTTTTGAATTCTTGCTTACAGAACGTTTCTGATGCTACTGCGTAAAATTTTACTACGAGAGACCAAGTGCATGTTATAAGAGATTAAGAGGGAGGTTTAAAGTAGAAAAACTAAAAATGTAATAGGTTTGAACCCATTTTATGGTGATGCAAACTCTATTTGGATGCATTGGTATAACGTATTTATATAATTATTATATTTTATGAATCTTATTATTGTTATTACGGGTCCGAACAATGCAAATTAAGATGACTTATAGCGGATTTAATTATAATAAATAATAAAAATTTAATAATGTTATCCAATACCTACTAAATCAGTTAAATATGACATAGGTCATACTACTTCAGCACCTGGTGTTCTGTTTGAAGTTCTGCTCTTAACGTGAAATCAATTTCATCCTCTTCGACTTCTATCTATAAATGTAAGGCATAGGATAGGTTCTATCAGCGCTACTATACCATGACAATTTCCAAAAAAAAGTCAAAAGACAGACAATTTTAAAAATCGCAACGACGGGTTCCCCTTTTAGAGCTTTTTTCAATTCAAAATTTGAGAGTACCTATCAAAGATTTGATATTATAGCTAGACACAATTTTTGTGTATACTGATTGAAATACACGATATCGGTGATGACTTTTATTTTCACTTTTATTCCGTTTTAAACGAATATGAGAGATATGAGTGATGACAATGTCGTAGCTCTACTAATTTCAATTAAATAAAGAGAGCTATTATGTAAAAGTATTAATGATTAGAGTCGACTCTAGATGGGCTATAGGTACCCTTATACGCCTGTGCACATAACTGTGGTACGCAGTTACCACTGTGGCACTACAATATCACAGGGTATCGCTTTCGATGGAGACAGACCGATAAAGCTTTGATTTCCAATATGTTATAGCCTTTAGATATAGATATAACGTACTGTATAACCATTACGGACGTCCATCGTTGTATGAAAATGCAATTCCCCGTTTTGAATCAAAAACTTTAACTTATACCGTGTGCCACCGTCCCATTCAAACTCTATCGATCATCATATTTCGTGTTTTATATTATTTTTATTTTTAGTATGAGCTGGAATGCCAAAACTTATAATATTATTTTATTTTCGGCCCGAGTTTCGGTCTGCCGACTTCTAACAATCTTACGGCTCAAATTGCACGTGACAAACCGGCAGCGATATTTTATTTTTTCGATTTTCGAAATAATATATTTTACACCCTTGAAAGTTAATAAAACGTCACATAAAAAAAACAAATTATGATTCGAAAAAGTTTAGATAATTATTGGTGTAATTAAATGGTGTCGAATAAGACAAGATAATATCGAAACGATAATAATGTGAGGTTTGTAGGAGGGAGTAAACATATGTGAAACGCTATTGTTGGGAAATAAGAAATATTGGCCGTTTAGGAATAAATTAAAACGGTAAAAATGTGTTGTACTTAAATGTTACAATATTAATGAAATTCAGCCCACAAATTGGGCATGGAAAACGTCACAGGTCGTCACGACATTACAGCTTGTAGGAATGAGAAAAAAATATACTCCGAGACCTATGGAATTGGGACAGTAAAATACGGAAGGGATCCAGGCGAATCTATATGGTTCTTAGGTTAAAATATGTATCTACTTGGTCGAACGCTCGGTATTGTCCGAGTTGCGGTCGCAATAGACGAATTGCGGTCTTAATAATATTGAAGCTAAAATTAACGTCTTAATTGCGGTCAGTATCCGGTTATCGATTATCCGATGCTCTTATCCAATTTTCATGTCAATAATTTCACGATCCAACGGTGAAGCAGTATTTAGTACCTATATCAGTATCCTTTTTTAGCAACACAATTGAGCATGGAATATGTTGCCAACATTTTGACCGTTTCATTTTTGTATTTAGCATAATAATATGGAACTTTGTCAATATTTAAAACATAATAATTATTAATCATATTTTTTATCGCAACTAGGATTTTTACATATTTTGATATTTTACCTGTTTTGATCCCGACCGCAACTCGGATTTTTTTTTTTACCTGTTATAATCTCGACCGCAACTCGGTATCAACCGAACGCTCATAAAATCATAACCTCACAGCAGTGTTCGACCATATGATATGACCAATTGCCATAGACCTATATACATATAAACGTATAGGATAATTACGCGCCCTACCCCCCTGCCCTGTACGCTAAACATATATTATCATCACGCCTTGCTAAAATAATTGAAATCACTGTCATAACTCAATAAGTGTGCTTAATAAATCGCGTTGACGTCTATAACCGTGTTTCTGGTTTTAAACAGCGACGGAAACAACTACAGCCGACACGATGACCCGTGGGGCCCGAGGAGAGACCCGCTACCGGTCGTCGTGCCCGTCACCCTCGTCTACACCCTGATATTTGCCACGGGCATCGTGGGCAACGTGAGCACGTGTATAGTGATCGCCCGGAACAAGTACATGCACACGGCCACCAATTACTACCTGTTCAGTCTCGCCGTGTCCGACCTGCTGCTGCTGCTGTCCGGACTGCCGCAGGAGATCTACCAGACATGGTCCAGGTATGACGATGGCCGCGAGGTCCAGACGCGCGTTTCCGCATTGGATTTCGCACCAATGTTTTTTGTTTTTTTTTTTTTTTTTAACGAAAATAGTTAATTAACATACTGCGCCGAACTGCATACATGGTGGGCTGCAGCCGTAATAACCGAAGGGTAGTTGTGATATTATAATATTATACAAGTATCGCAGTCATATAGCAATGACAATACAGTGACAATAGTTGCACAGCTGCAGTGATAATATTAATATTGTATTATTATATACGAGCTTATCGTATAGTAGGTACCTATATTATGGGCGTCACCGTTTTCCGCCAAAATGACCCTCGCCCGTTATCACCGTGGCCGTTTTCCGCCAAAGTTTGTATTCCGATTTCCACCAAAAAAAATTTATAAATTATTTATGAACTGAAACCATCAAATAGTAATGATCACGATGTACGCGCATCACCTTGTATCACACACGCGCCTCACCTCAGTTTATTGATCATAAACTTTTATCTATATCTTATCTTACTATTACTATTCCCCTATTTATAGATGTACCCACTACCCAGTGTGTTTCCTAACGCATACGCTATTATAATTGTACTTAAAAACAGTATAAATATTAATTGTTATAATTATAAACATCACTAGTTTGTCGTCCAAATAATACATTGTTATAAAAATTAAAATGATATAAAATATATAATAATATCACGTACCTACATCGTAATCATCACTATTTGATGGTTTTAGTCCAGGGGTTCTCAAAAATAATTTATACATTTTTTTTGGCGGAAAACGGCCATGGTGATAACGAGCGAGGGTCATTTTGGCGGAAAACGGAAACCCCCTATATTATAATACCCAAGCTATAGTCTATAAAGATATTACGATGGTAATTACCAATCATGTATCTGCCGACAAAGCCGCAAACGATCGCCGGCGATTTCGTTATTCACGGACGCATTTCAGCATTTGTTTCCAAACATTGTGTAATTATATGAAATACCTGAGTACTACAACAACTGCAGTCTACAGAAGTAGAATGTATTTAGGCGGGTTTCATCATTACCGTAACTAGGCGGGCTCTGGACCCCCCCCCCCACCTCACGATCATATGCCTACGTATGGGCGGTAGAGATAAATGTATCATATCGTTATAATATAGCTATGTGAACATTATCAACAAATGTGCAATTGAAGATCACGGCAGACAGTTTATCATCGTCATATTTAATTACACTGTGCAAATAAAATTATTATTTACGATAGTTCTAGTTATTGTTCTAAACGATTTTTTCTCAAACAACACTTGTTTTCTAAATACCCTTACAACCTACAATAACGTGAACAACATGCTATTTTTGCTATCCATAAACATTAATCGTACAGCGCGTATGGATATCAGCGTGACATAATACGAACCCATCACTTGTATTTAAAAAAAAAAAAAAATCAAATTTGTACAATTTAATAACAATTTAATGTAAAATATAAGCTAATTGCGACGTTTCCGATGTATTTTGAAGATCAATAAAAAAACTTACAGCTCGTGGTACGTATAAATTATAGTGAGTAACGAGTCTTATTTACGAGTAGTTTTCAATTAGGTATATTTCATGCAATATTTTGAAAACGTTGTACAACCCATTTACAAGAACGATAATATTTATTCTTTTTGTTTGCTATGGTAGAATTTTATTTTGAGTCCACCATTTGTGGGTGGAGCTAAAATTATTATTCGATTTATTGCCGAACACGTCAGTTTTGACTTATGCGTTCAGTAAATACTAACAACGATAAAACGGTCACATAATTATATTTATGTTCTAATGACTAAAATGTATACTTCTCCAAGACAGTGTGAAACATATTATTATAAATGTCACATTTAAAATGTATCAATATTTAACTAAAATGTTAAATTAGTATCAAAACAATATCCATTGTTAGTTCGATTTGCTCAGATCTAAAATGGACAATTTATTATAATGATACGGATTTCGGCATTTTTATTTTCTATATTAAATCATGTAGTTACTTAATGACGTCTTAAACATTAGCCAAAATAACTACCATGGAATACTTTTTCACTAAAAAATATAACATTGGTTATCTTATTTTCACGACGTTATTATTATTTTATTTTATGTTGTATTTTATACAATTTTATTATATAAATTAAAATAATGAAATGAATAATATTCTAAATAAAAAAAATATAAATAATTTATTAATTTATATATTTATGTATGATGAAAAAATGTGTATCCTATACATATTTTTGTGGTTAGGTCATTGGCTTAAAATTATTAGTAATGTTCAAATATCCTGTTGTTTCACAATTATACAACAAAACTCGTTATCTTCAATTTCGGAGCGCATGTCCCAGTAGACTTTAATACTTCATCGCCTTTTATTTTGGCGTACTGCCCCACACGCTTGATTTTTATACGTATATATTATATCTTTTCCCTTTTTTCTTGTTAACAATTATACAAACTTATTTTGTTGTTAAATTATTTATATTATTTTTCGTATGGAATAAACAAGTTGTGCAAGGCTTTTCAACATGTGGCATAAATATAAGGTATCATTAAATCATTTTTAGAATAAAGTAAAACTGAAACATAATCATGTAGTAAAATAGAAAAATAATAATACATAAAATAAGTTTAAGGTATCATAGGTCAAATATCTAGTTCTGAGATCCAATTAATTGCTTTAGAGGTGATATTTATGGTTACATTCGAATTTCCATTAAACTTCCCTTCGGACATACAATGATGATGTGTGACATGTACATTCCCTGACTTGCTAAAATTGCTTTTAAAAAATTATGAAAAACTAGTATAAACATCTCTTTTGACATTATTCGTGCCAAGACTCGGTGCGAATAATTGAACCATGTCAAATAAAACCATTGAACTTTGATCAACATTAAGTATCCAAGAATGATGCATAAAGTATAACACAACTTTAAAATTCCGTTTTTATAATTTTCAAAACAAATTTTGACTAATTATCCTAGTTTTAGAAACACATTTTCATCTATTTTGAATTGAATATATTTAATATATAATATTTCAAAAGTATGTGAATGTTTATGTGCATTTGATTTAATTGAAATTATAAAACGCTCTGAGATGAGAAATATTCTTCGTGAGGAGAGAACGCTTCATGAATAACAAATAATAATTGTATTTTATAAAGAATAACAAATAAGGATATACTCGTAATGGTTACAAAAGAATTCTATGGTAATAAAACATTCTCGTTCTTGACCGAGAAAAACGTATAAAACAGTGCCTCGGGGACACATTGCATTGTTAATTCGAATAACTGCAAATCGTCTGATATAAACTTAAATGAATCACATTCTGGCGTTGAGCAACTTTGACATTTAAAAAATATATAATTAATATGCCATGTGTGTGTATGTGTATGGGTGGGCGTCTGTCCCCTTCAATAACGTAAATTAAGAAGACATTTTATAAGATTACATCCGTTCCAGGTGTAAAAATAAAAACCAAGATTTCACACTGTGTAGACTCTATAATGGATTTAGAACACAAAAAAGTAGTAATTTATGCTAATTGAAGACTAGATCGGATGAAAAGGTTTTATGTTTTACAAACAACAGATGATACGAAAATGATTATCTGTGGGTAAAAAGACAAAGACAAAGACGATTCTTTTTATAATAACATTTAGAAAAACAAGAGGTTATTTACTAGGTACGTCTTTATAGTGAAAATATTCAAAATAAATAATAATAAATACACAAACCTTAAATTAAGTATAAATACCTATTTGTTTAATTGATTAAAATGTTGAGTAGGAGGTATCTAAATAAATAAATTTATTATTGCCTGTTGGTCTTCATATTTTATACGTCGAAAAATGGTTCTACTTCAAAGACAACATACAATTTAATATAACTTTTAGTTTTACCTGGTCAATGTTACTATTGTTTTAACATTTTTTTTTTTGTTTAACATTTCTGCAATTATTAGTATTTTTTAAAAATATTTGTAACTCAATTCATAAAAGAATTAATTAGTTTTTGTACCTATATATATCTAAAATATACGTATTTTTGAAGCTCACATTTTAATTAAAATATTTATAGCTAACTATGTTAACCTTAATTATTATTTATTTATTACATAAATCAGTACAGTATACATTTCAAAAGATTAAATATCACTAACATTATTATAATATGAGCTGGTTTAAATTAATTAATTTGTTTTTAAATTATAAGAATAATAACTTAACGAAGTCTCTCAAAACCAACGTTTAGTGTATTTGGGTTCAAAAATAAGTGATGAAAATATTATATGTTTTACAAAAACCAAGTTTAAATTAATACTTTTTACTCATTATACTAGGATAGTAAATATTTATAAAATGATATTATATAGTAACGGTCTCAAATGAAGGATATCAAACAACACTAGAAAAACTATAAAACAATCGAGAAATAGAGTAATAGCCAGCCTGCATGTACACTACAAGTGATAATTATGATGACAATAAATATATTAATACATAATATTGAAATATACCAGTTTTATTCGAATTTTTATTGCCATTTAAGAAGGTTGATCGTATTTTTATCAAACGGTCATAAATCTATTTAGGATAGTTCTAACGCAGTGTATGGTATTTCAAATGATTGAATGTGCAACCTTGTAAACTAAAACGTCCTTCCTCGTGTATCGTTACATAATATTATCTGTTCAGCTCTTTTCATAAATGTAAATTAATAATGTACCTACCTAACATAAATATTTATTTTATTATAATATATATATATTATATAATCAATTCTGCGAACGGATGTTTTATAAAGGTACATAATACAGACAGGAGTGTGACGACTTCAATTTAATTTCGGTCGCTGGAGGAACCGTGGTATACAATATATTACAAATTTAATACAGCATTGGTAATTGGTATTGTGTACGTTTACAATATTGATTCTTCAAGAGCTTAACTTTCCAAGTCTTAATAACGGCAGTTTGAAATTTGTAATTTATTATATTTTATTTTAATATTCTACTTATTAATTTGTAAAATATAGAAAACTACATTTAAAAAAGTGTTCTAGCATTTGAATTAAATATTTAAATTTACTTATGGTGTAATATTGTAATATTAATAATGACCTATACATTTTATTGTTGTATGACGCTCAACGTTCAGAACATTTTATTATTTTTTGTTTAAGTTCGTTTCAAAGTCAAATAAGTACCTATATTAAAATAAATATCACAACTAACGACTATCTTGAGGTATTTGATTTGTAAGGATTGCAAATTCTTTAATAAATAGCCACAAAAACACGTCAACAAAATCCCAGTTTGTTTAAATAGCGAGTATCTACAGCATTTTTAAAATTAACTAATACATCACTTTTCAATATTTTTATAGTCGTTACTTATTAGAATAAAAATAATCGATTATGCTATGAAATAATAAAATAGTATAATATTATTAAAATTAAAATATATTATGTATATATACGTTTTTAACATTAAACTATTACAATCTTTATTGTATAATTATTTTAATTAGAATACTTTTTAAATTATTGAAATGCATTATAATTGTATGCTATTTTATGCTATTTTTTTTTAGGTATCCTTATGTGTTTGGAGAGATGTTTTGCATAATCAGAGGGTTTGCAGCGGAGACATCGACGAACGCTACTGTGTTGACAATTACAGCGTTTACCATTGAAAGATACGTTGCAATTTGTCATCCGTTTATATCACACACAGAATCAAATCTGCCCAGAGCGTTTAAATACATATTAATCATTTGGGTTATAGCGTTGACACTGGCTTTTCCTCAGGTAAATGTTTCAAAATGCTTAGAAATTAAATTAGTAATAACTCGCGAATCGTATCAATTGAGTTTAACTTTAATTAAATGTATATTGTTGCAATAATAGTTTGCAGAGCACAAACAAATTATAAAAAATGAATCGAAAAAAAATATTTCGTTTCCATAACTGTTAGTTATATTATTATTTATTATCTTTCATTATTAAACAAAGAACATTGGAGCAAATTAAATTCTCATCAACAATTACCTACATATTCAATAGGTAAATATTATACATTTATACAACAACACCATATTTGTATATTACACTGTTTTACTCAATAATTGCTATATCCGGAGTACAGGCATAAACAGTACAGAACAGTACTGAGCAGTTTAATAAGTATATTCTTGTGCATAGCATTAAATTTATGAAAAAATTTCAAGTAAATACATATTTAATTAAAAAAATAGTTACCAGGCGTTCTATACCATATAAGTTTTCTCATAATAATTAAATTCAGAAGTAGTAAGATATTAAGTTAGGGTTTTTAGTATAAGATATAGGTACATACTAATAAACAATAAACCATTATATGCGTAATGAGAATATACGAAAATAACTCAAATATTACCTATTAAAAGTAATAATGTGTATTTTTCTCTATTATGTAACACCTTGGCATAAAAAAGGTTCAACACATAAGACATCATTATTATACGTAGGTACCTAAAATATTCATTTTAGGAGTTAGTTAGAACATAACACATAATCCTTTTTCGAGGCAATGTTTTATATTACTTTCAGTGATAAAAAACAAATAATATTAAATACATCCGCACGAGTTATATTATGTGGACCGTTATAATATAGTGTATTTCATACGAAAAGTAAATTTCTTCTTTTACAATAAAAGCTCCGAGGCTTATACCAAACGCTTGAGCAGACTCGAGGCTACATTTCGCGTAAAACTTTCATTCATCGGTGTTGTTAATGATCTTATAATATTACATTGTTTCGCCATGGGCAATTGAAAGTTTGGCGGCCATTGGTATCAAATGAAAAACAATTGTGTATAACGTTTCCGATTCGTCAAGTGTTTGTTTTCGTTATACTGTAAATACATTTAAATGCATTTAAAGATATTTACTCATTATACCTATACAGAAACTTTTATATTAGATCTGTAATTGAATAACCGCTGTAATACGGTCATCGAAAGTTAGAGAGTTTTGTACCGATATGATATTCTTTATTGTCATGGCTCCGATACGTATGGGGGAGAAGAGTAACGAACCGTAATTTTATAAATTATGTGAACAAATGTGTACGCCTTCCAAGGCTGACCGCCCTTATAACTGTATCTGGACCCAAGACTAGAACTAGGGTGGTGGAACTGCAGGCGATGCATCCCTGGGCATAAATTGTGCACATTTAAGTATTTTCTCTTATAGCTTATACATTAGCGATGGATCCGCTAAGTAAAAACAAAGTATGTTTTATCATTTGAATCATAAAAAAAGCAAAAACGAGTTTGAAATAGATTTAAACTTAAAATAGTTGATTAGAGCAACCATTTACTACATCTTCTACAGAAATAAAGAGTACTTTATGTCTGGTTTATATTATACAACTCTATAATAAAACTTGTATTACATTTCAGATCTTAATAAATATCAATTGTATTAGCTGAAATCTCCAAAAACTCAACAATTTTTAAAAATCACTAAGGTTGTTTATTAATTTTGACAACCCGCATTTACATACAAAAATGCTTTTTGTACAAGAAATTGTTAATTTATAAAAGACATATTTTAATATAAAATCAAGCGGTGCTCTGTTTTATTATATTTCACTGTATAATATTAAATAGTTTTTTTTGTACTCTCCAACGTTCAAATATTAAAATTATTTAACAGCAATAATTTTAACGACAACCGGTAAATATCTCTGAAATATACAACCTAGTCTCGATAACTAGATTTGTTTTCTCGCCCTTGGAGTGTTCTTAAATTGTGTTTGAGGTATATGTAATTCGAAAACTACATAAGTCAATTTTTTTTTATTCCTTCGAAATTCGAGTTTTTGAAACTCGACTTAATTATAAATACAAAATTGTAAATAAATAAATACTAATTATATTTAAATATTAACCAATGAACATCATACAAATTACCACATAAATATTTGTATACGTCCTTCGAGTGAAAAAGATTTTTTTTAGAATTGTTTTTGTACAAGTATAATATGAAATGTATCAGTAATCAAAGTAATCTCAAGTCTAATATCATAGTGAAATATTTAAATGACATCCCATATCAGTTAACTGCATTTAATTCAGCGAAAATTGGCGTATTTTAGTACAAACACCGGCCTTGTCTGGACCATTTTGTACCAATGTTATTTTTGAAGTTGTCTTTACTGTATTTGTCAACGTTGTCGTTCGATCAACGTCGGCAAACATTGACAATTCGATACAATATATGAGTCATCTAAATACGTAGCTGACGACGACGGTTAGAATACCACAACGTAATAGAATATCGTCGAAAGGACAAAAAAAAAACCAAAATCTATAAAATTCAATTTCTGTTTTTGGTAAATGTAATGAGTGATTGGTTGCAGAAATGTGTGTATCTACTTGTCAAAATACGAGTAAATATGCTTTCGGTTTTTTTTTCATTTTATCATATTAATATAACATTGTAATAATCTATCCATAAATTCTTACTGACGTCTTAAAACGATCTAGATTTATTCATTTTATTTTTGATCACACTACAGCAGTAACCGGATGACAGAGTCATAACGAGCTGTTCAAATTATCAGCATAATTTGTGATTCATCCTGTAGGTACTTCTTTTTCTCTGTTAGAATCCGTTGCCAATTGTCGCACTTCACTAATCGAGATGTAACCGTAGTCACGGATGTGTCAAAAAAATTACTTTCCTGACGTTTTTCTTTTTGCCATTATTTTGACGATGTCGATTTGGATGTCTCGAATTGAGCGTTTTTGCTTATTCGAACAGATAAAGCTCTTATTACAACAAAAGTACGCGACGCAGAATGTTAAAACTCGATAAACATTTATAATATTATTATACACTTCATTACCACATATTATACTTTATTTGATTTAAAAACATTTGTATTGTATGGCCATAATATTTTATCATCACATGAAAGAATTGCATTTTAAATCGTTAAATACAAAACTGACATAAACTTTGAAAACAATAAAGTTATTTGTAATATTCTCTATTTGTCATCACAAAAATATAATATAATGATTGATATTATAATATTTTACCTATTGAATTCAAACATTTCTTGAAATATTACTTACCACGAAAAACTATGTCAGTTTTCAACACCAAAGTTGGTTAATTGCTCCAGTTTCACAGTGTGAGTTTTACATTTTATTCAATATAATAAAATACGTATTATGAGTATGTATAGTGTTACCTAACTAAAAAGTTGCTACGTTATTTCGCGTAATTTGTACATCTCACTTAAGTTTTTGATACGTACATATATATTAATTATAAATAAAGAATGTCGATAATATTATGTCGATGATCAGACAGTTATAAATTGTTTCTTTAAATATTTAAGAAGAATAAAATGTTATTTTCAATCAATTTCGTTTAAAATGTTTATCATACTAAACCGTATTTGTTTAGAACAAAAACTGTTCAATACAATTATTGATGTGTCTATTATTTCAATGGTCGAACAAAAATAATGAAAATAAAATATGACAGTTGTTTAGTTTTGTTTATAGTAGTTAAAATAAAAGTCTGAATTAACCAACATAAAGAAGCAATGTTCTGTATTTTATGGTAAACTGTTCTCGGTTTATTTAACGTTTTAGAACCAAAACTATCTGCTTTTTCTAAATGCGGATCGCATTTAGAACTATAAATTACAGCAATGGTCTCAACTTTGTTCCTAATTTTATCAACAGAATCTGATTGTTTCATTAAGACGAGGCATGAACCTTTGAAAACTTTAACAGTTTATGCACTGAAACAATGTTTCTAGACTTATCATTTCATTATACGAAGAAAAATCTCGCCATCGAACAGTGACAACAAATCGAAACCTTGTACATTTCCACGCAAAGAATTTTATATTAGACATGTTCGATCTAACGTCGTTGCAATATAATAGCTTTGATGTCAATATAATATGCAAGCAAAACACAATTGAATATTCTTGTTGTCAATTTTAACGATGCTAATGGTTAGAGCAGGAGTTCTTACATTATAGCCTTTGAAGTGAGACCCGATTTCGACCTGTGAATAGTTCTGTAAAGGTCGCTTACACAATAAATAGCTTTTAATTTTGAACTTTTTTGTGGAGTATGGACGAATAAACACTCCTACGTTATACATTTATACGTTTTTAGACATCAGCCAATATAGCGATCTATTTAAAATGCATTCAAACTTAGTTTTCAATTTAATTCCCCGTTATTGTAAATGATTATACCAATGAGTATATTTTACTCGTGTAGGTTAGCTCAAACTAACTTGATCAAATAAAATGACACTGGAAAGTGTTGGGGTATTATATTGAAACACATACACACTGCATTTGCAGGGAGAGTCTGAACTATTAGAGTGCCACGTTAAGTTTGTATAATAGAATACGCCACTTCCACATCATTGCTGCTACATAGTTTTGTATTATTAGATATAATATTATATGGGTATATAATATTATCATGCATGTATTAATATATTATTGTTGTATACAATATAAACATTGGCGCCCATAAAATTATGAAATATTTCTCTCTCACCTCGGTACCTACTGTGTAAATGGCGTGCGCTTCTGTTTACATTGTATTTCAAACCATCTCTATTGTCCGTAGAAACCAAGGATTGCAATAAAAAACTTAGTTTATAGCCCGACGCTCAAATCTGCTAGGTAAGCACAATTTTCGTCTGACTAAGTAATAATTAAAGTTCTCTCTGCTACTCTATTACCCAAGTTTGTAGGTAATTATTATCGACTGATCTACGTTTTCTAATCTGTGTTTTAAAGGCTTGTAATTTAATTACCTTATTCGCCAAATCCTTTGAGTGAGCATATAATTGTTTGAATAAATTTCAATCAACAAAGTATAAATAATTTCACTACGACAAAAACGATGGCTCGTTAACCTCACCTAGCCCTTACATCATTAGTATAGTTGATTATTAGGCTACACTGATAATGCTCAATTATGCATAGTAATAATGTTATAAAAGTTAATAACCACAAAAAAAATTTCACAAATGTCACGTTAATTATTGATATGTTTTTTTTTAGTAATCCTTTCTCTATTTAGAGCTGCTTTAAATAATTTAAATGACGATTGACTTTTAAAAAATAATCTAAACATATTTTATTGTACGTAAATTATCTACAAAAATATGTAACTGTCAAAGATTCTGAGATTTAAATAGAAGAATTAAATATTAGACTGATTTATGTGAAGGCATATAAGTATATGCATGATTTTATTATACAAAAGGTACTTTAAAATAATAATCATCATAATTCTATAGGTATCTTTAACACGCTTAAAAATAATGACTTCCAGACACTTAAGTAGTTAATTTGTAACATTATTAAAATAATCCTATTCTTAATATTATTAAATTAATAATTTTGTTATAAACTGCTCCATATTTTAAACTTAAAAGTTTAACCATTATAATCGGCTCATTTATTTCTTGACAATAACAGACAGCACACAGATTGGGGTGAGTTAAAAAATAGAAATTTATACAAAGATAAAATAAATATGAATTGGCCAACATCTGTAGGTACCTACTGTTGTAAATACCCTATGCTTATAAAGATTATCTGAATAAACATTTTAACTTACTATTTGAATAAAGTACTATTTCTTTAAGGCGATTTCGATTAACTTTAAACTTGTGCGACTGCTGTTGAAATATTAATTTTTTCACTCTTTTTTTGTTGTACTTCGTCTTATATGGTATGTGTCAAACATCAACAATAAAAAAACACCAAGGGATACGCCGACACGTTTGCTCACAAATATCCATCACTGTTTAAAGTTACTTGACTCGTTTCACGTGGCTCTTTATGGGAGATAAGTTTTCAACAAACTTTTTTTTGTTGCTATATCCAATTATTCAAGCGGAAAAATATATTAGTTTACTGATGGTTTTTCGTTATCCTTAAAAGTAATAGATCATATTATACGTCATACACTCATACGTGCAAGATACAACAAATATTGTTTTCGTAAACTTTTTTTCAATACTCTAAATCAAATTATTTAAAATAAAACAATCAACTTAGATATACTTAGAGCATACTCGTATTTTCAAGGTTAGAAAAGTCTACCAGACTTATCTCTTTTTTTCAGCCAAACTATACTGCCCGGGCCGTTTTATAATATTATTGTATTTTATTCATTTTCCCGCAGTGGGATTATATCTGAATGACCACTTGACACCTGATACACTCTGCCACACAGACCAGGCCATGAGTGAGTGAACGATGGCTTAGCTATGATGGAAAACGTTACCCTAACTGAGTTTGAAGTATGTGACGATTGACGATAAGCAAATACATAGTAAATTATGTATTTAAATATTGAATGCAATATTGAATTTAATGATGAAGTGATCGGGTTGTTTCGTTATATTACAGCGTAAAACCCGTTGAGCATCTGCTGTCCGTGTGCGGAGTAAAGTCATATATTTTAAATAAATTTAAATTAGTAAAATTTATACCAAAAAAAAAAAAAAGAAATATTCTAAGTTCTTAGCTGTTTCTGAGTGAAAGCTTTGCAACACACTGTACACGACTTTTTCGATCCGTGGTGCGACTAATAAGTGATAACTAGACATCCAAATTCATATAATAATAATTTTGACAAATAATAATGTATACAGATGCGATTTATACAGCTGATATTATTATATTTTGTTCTAAGTTAAATGAAAAAATGTTAAAAGCATTTTTCAGTTAGCGTTAGCCGTCGTTCGATTTTATGTTATTTCATTCCGGTAAAATACAAACAGAGTAATGGACATGGTCAGACAACTTCACAGTCCGGAGCATTATACCGGTCAACACCCCCGTAATTATTTGAAATGTATATATATTATTTTATGTTTATTGTATACTTCAGAATGACAGTACTCGGAAATTGAATCTGTAATCGTTTTTATATTTAATATACGGTTTTTCGTTTTTCATTTTTCGGGAAATATTTTTGAGTGGAGTATTAAGTATATTAAATTATATGTAGGTATACGAGTGTAATGTACTCAGTGCATATGGTTTCAGTTAATCAATTTATAATGTAATATATTAACATGCATATAATAAAATATTGATCAAACCTAAGCATAACAAATACTATTATAAAATAATAAATATTAGCATTAATTATGTCATAGTGTTATAATATTATTACGCATGAAAAATGTTGATGACAATTCAACACGGTTAGTACATCATATTTCTATGACTTTTTGTTATAGAATAAACGTGTAACAATTTATAATTTATAACAATATTATACAGCCACTGCAGCCACTGGGAAAAATCTGTATTTATTTTTTCATCTACATAGAACCTATAATAATTCAGTGGACTGTTACTCCTGATGAATTTTAATTTGGTTAGTACCGTATTTTGTACGTTCGATATCATTATGAAAATGTTATTTTCTCTATTTGAAGTAGAAAATCTAAAAATGACAATGTAATGAAAAACCCAATGATAGGATTTAAATTTTCCAAACCGTCCAGACGATAGCAATTTGTCTGGCTTCAATAGTTCATTGTGTGCACCAGATGAACTATTTGATTACAATAATAAAATAAAATCATTGACAACATTACAGTACGAATGTGTAATAGTGAAATAATATACCTATACTATAGAAACAAAGTATATTTTTAGAGTGACTCAGACTTCAACAGTCGTCCGAGATTTGAAAAAGCAATCGCAATGTCTGATATAATATGGTATAAGATACTATATGTAAACAAAATATTATGTAGTCTGTGTATTCTAGGTAGATTCAGGGAAATTTTTTTTACTTGGAAGTTTATTTCGGGAAATAATAGGAATAAAAAACTTCCGATGTATGCATTCAAAAAAAATGATATATTCTGCTACAGGTCGCAAACAGTATAGGTACTTAGTGTAATGCCATCCATTATAGATGGGTAATATGAAAAAAAAAACGATATTAATGGTTAGTTTTGGTGTACTTTATATACCTATTCACATTATTTATACACACATCGCTAACGAAACGGATTTAAATAGCACTCTTGAGTCCGCGATACTACGTCTTAAACAAGTCATGGCTGGTACCTATCGCAGGTATTTGTCTTGCCGAGATTTAACGGGAAACTTACTTGCGTACATTTTTGTCGAGCGGGGGTGAGGGGTAACCTGGGGTTTTCGTGGTTAACCGCACGCGCAAAGAGATTTGCAAAGTCCTAACAAACAAAAAAGGTTTAACCCGGGCGGAAACGAAGTTCACTCGTGGCTGTGTGATGCCGTGCCGAGGGGGGGGGGGGGGCGCAGAGCTGTCGAGGGTGAAAAATAAAAAATAAATTCACCACCTAAGTTATCTTCTATATTTTCTCTCGTCACGAGAACCATCAGGGCATTGCGTCGTGTACGATAACAACCACCTGTCGTTTGGTATGTGTAGGCCATACAGATGGGACTTGTGTACGGACGCGAGCAGGACGGCACCATCATACCAGAGCTGTCCACGTGTGGGCTGGCCAACAAGCTGCCGTACGCGTTCGAACTGTCTTCGGTACTGTTCTTCCTGGCTCCGTGGACGCTCATCGTCGTCCTGTACATACTCATCGGCCTTAAACTGTACAAATCCAAGCGCGACTCGTCCAGGACAACGTGCTCGGCTCACTGCCGGCACACCGCGTGCCTGAGCTCCACCAACACCAGGGCCACCGGGCGTGTAGTCAAAATGCTTGGTGAGTATTCCACAAATATATATCGCTATAATAATATTATCTATTTATTTGTGCCACATTTTCAAAAATAGAACGTTTTTACGGTCGAGGAAAAATCATTTCGTGGGTGATGCATAATGTTTGCATATTATCATTTAAAAATTATGAAAATTGCACCTGACTTAGTATTATAATATTATGTAGGTTTAATTTCATTTAAAATTAGTTTATTTTAATTTAAATAAGGACTCATTTGAAGAAATATGTTTGCGTCACCTTCAATGTCTTAAAATATGTAATTATCTATTTGAAAATATAGTATGGTTCGGAACTCGAAAATCTGAGTTTGAATTGATGAATAATTACATTTTAAAATTAGGTTGACCATACTTAGGCATATACATAAATATTTGTTAACGCGTATAGTCAAATAATCAGTTATTCCAAACACTGTGATAAATTGCACGCACTGCGGGGTACACCAAATGTGTTTCTGGCAAGTCTTAACGAACAATGTCGGTATTTATTTTATGTTTTCGTATTCAAGGAAAACAAAAATTCAATTATATTTTTTTTAGTTTGGCTGAAATCCGAAATTTGGATTGATTCTCGTTTGATAAACAGTGTATTGACGAAAAATGGATGTCTTGGGACAATTTGAGATGAAAATATAGAGCGATAAGTAAAGCCACTAATCGGATGTGTGAGTCGGAAATAACAGTTTAAACCTCTTTTTTTTAAATTTTAACCAACCTAATACGTCCTTTTATTAAAAATAAGTACAGTTATAAAGTATAGTTTATAAAGAAAACGTTTTCAATATTAGTTAGGTACACGTCTATCCGAGAATTTTAAACTGCTATAAAGTACAAATGTTCGTCGACATTTATTGGGAGTTAAGTTAAAAAAGCACAAAATATACATTATGTCGACAAAACACATTTAATGAGTATTTTGAACTCTACATTTTTTTTTGTTCTTTTTTTTAATTTTAAAACGTTAGACATGACGTTGTCAACACATAATGCTATCGAAAGACGTGAAATAAAATAAAACCATTATTGCCAATTCATGTGATGCCAAATCTTGATTCACTTCATTTAAGTTCCAAAATTAAATAGCTACAAGAATACCAAATGTTTTCAGATATATTTTTTATTTTTATATTACTATAATAAACGAGTATGAAACCCTTCAGAACATTTAAAAAATAATTACTTAAATACAGGAATGATTACAATAATACTGGTAATAGATAAGTAAATTAGATTGAATATTCTTAAAATGTATGGTAAGTATAGTAAAATGAATTATTAAGCTAGATTAATATTAACAAATTAACTGATATAAGGTACAACTAAAAATCGATAGAGCACTCATTGGCCATTAATATTATACTCCAAATAGGTTCATTTTTCATATAATTTGGTCGAACATTTACGGACATTAAAAAAAACAGTAAATATATTATAATATAAGTGATATATTTTTTCTTAAAATTCTACAGGTACTTAATTTATAATACCATAAAAATAGAAACAGTAAATTATGTTTTGTTCCATAAGTATTATTTATATATACATTATTAGATCAAATTGATATATCATACATGCCATTATTGAGGGTCATAAACTAAAAAAATTGTACAGAGATTCGAAGTTTGTATAGATAAAATATGTAAGAATTTATTTTCTGAGCATAAAATTTTTTTTATTTCTTTCAATATGATTTGTACCTTTGAGCATCTAGACTTGATATTTTATCACGAAGATACTCGTACAATATGAATAACTATGTATTCAATTAATGTCAAATGTTTATTTGTTATACCTGTCCTACTGTCACTATGATATATTAATAATATTAATAATTTTTTTATTAATAACTTTAAAAAAAATATATAATGACTGAGATTTGCTTAAAATTGTTTTATAAATTCTGAATTTCCCTAAATTATACTTGAAATATCTGCCACTAGTCACCAGTTGCTAACCTATTTCAAGATGAGCGAAGGGAAATGACAACCCAATAAGTACTTATAGGCTGTATTCATCTGATTTTTTTTCAATAGTAATATACTAATATACGAGTGTATTAGTAAAAAATTGTACGAATTTTAATGATATTAATCGTTGTACTTAAAAATGATAAACATTTTTTGTCTTATAACAAATATAAAACTAAACAATTAGTTTGTACTCGTACTTCACAGAAATAATAATTACTATTACCTTCATTTCATTGCTGAAAACAATTGGGCAAGAGCATAATTAATATTAATTATACACTATGTATTGTATTATATAATGTATGTTTATTAAATTAAAAAGTATATGAATAATGAAAACGTTTTTACAAACAGATAATATTTAAAACTGTATTTTATACTAAGAACGAAAATTAAGTAACAACTATAAGATAATACCAAATGATATACGTTAGTGAACGAACAACTAAATCCTAGTTGCATCCAAGATATGTCAAAATGATTCTGATCTGTAGTCCGATATAATTTCATATCTTGTTTAATTAATTTAAAATACATATCCATATAATATCGTAATATCAACTTGTACAAATAAAATAGTTATAAGAATACAAATGTAATTAATTGTAAACTGAAACGTTGTTAGAAAATTTCTAAATATATACTGTAAAATATAATATTATATTATAAATCTCAATAAACACAACATTAAAATATATTGATAACATATCATCGAACATATGTTTTATAATGTCGTATTGATTTGCCTGTACGGTCAACGTGATAGTTGTCGTTGACAGTCGGATCGTTTCGTTTAACTGTTTAACTGTTTAACTTGTTGTATACTGTGTAGATATTATAAATAGTATATTCGTATGTAAGATTAATAAGCCGATGTGTTTTTTACTAGAACGAGTCATTTCTGTATTATTTTATTCGGTTATGGAATGAGAGAAGCCAATCTAATACTGAAATCCGCCAAGAGTTTTTTTGGAGTTGTCACAATCGATTTTTCGGGAGTATATCGTTAAAACCAGGGAAATCAGGCCACGACGAGCAAAAAACTCGAGAAATTTATGAGAATCTGACTCCAACTGATATAAAAACATTCTGTAAGAAGATTTCCGGGGCTAACGGGGAAAATCCGGATGTTATGTGGAACGGTATTCGGAGGTTGCCGAACGAGTTTCGTGTTTAACACATAATGACTAGGTAACTTAATTTGGAGTGCTGGACAAGGAAATGATTTCAATCGATCTTGAAGGTGCTTTACTTGTAGTGTGGTATAAATTATGTTCTGTCAAAATTCAACCGGATTAAGAACGATATTGCTGCGATCTCTGTCTTAAGATGATCCACTGACCACTTCGCAACGTATATTATGCAAGTAGAAAGACGAAGGATGTCAAATCCATATATCACTGAAGCAAATTAAAACTGGTGTGTGTGTGTGTGTGATGTGGGATTAATATAAACTCTGACAGTTCCTTCTTAGAATACAATGTATTGTAATTACAAATTGTCAGGTATTGATTCATCTTAGCTTGTACAAAAACAACTAGGTGGCACACTAGCATGACATGATACAAGATATGAGTGAGGTGAAATATTACCTTGTTACTCGAATGGCAGATGTGGAAGTATTGTTGAGAGCTCCGGTGAAGATAAATGATCCTGTTCTTATACTAAGTTCTAGCAGAGAAGCTTTTGTTAGGTATGTCTTATGTTGTCCGAAACTGAGTGTTTTCTATGGGTCAAAAGCAAGGCTGAGCAAGTTAACTAATTATTTTAACTAGTTAAGTTAAGTTTAAAGTTAAAAGTTAAGAGTTACTTTTCTTATTCATTTAACTGGTTAAAAGTCTAAAATTAAGTTGAAAAAAAGTAATTTAACTTAATTAAAAATAAAATACTTTTTACAAGTACAATTGATCATCATACTTTTTTCTTAAAGCACAACAAATAAATAACGTAACTTTAAAATAAATTAAATCGTTAAGTTAGAAATTACTTTTAAAAAGAAGAAAATCGTTCAGTTAGAAGTTACTTATGAAAATAAAGATAACTCTTTAAGTAACTTAGTTAAAAGTAACTTAACTTTTTCTAACCTAACTCGTTATTGCCTAGCCTTGGTCAAAAGTCTCATGTCAAAATTAACAAAATAAAAGTGGTGGTCGAGCAGTCTATTTCCGAGGAAGAAGAAGTATTTGTTATAGAAGACTGTTTGCACTACTGTAAATATAAGATAAATTGTTGTTTGTGATGTTGAAGAGCATGCATAGATATTTTGTTGTCTCTACACAATATCTAAGAATCTTATTTTTGAGCTGGTTCCGGGTAATGCTTGATAACGCTGATTCTCTCCTTATCAAAAACTCGTGGTTGTTAACGCGAAGAGATAAGATGAATTGATTATAGATCGACTCTGAATTGGTTAATCTTGTCACCAGGCTCAAGTCGCAGATCGAAAGGTCGACATTGCAGATCGAGGTTGAATCCCTGCGGAAGATGACCTAACCTGGGAAGGTATCCAAATAAGTTGACATACCGGTTGCATAACTACGTCAACGATACTTCCGGAGTATAGAATTGTGTCCGACCTGAGTAAATCGATTATCTCAATCTTGAGGAACGAAATACTAATCCAGGAAGAGGACAAGCTGGGAGAAATGATGTCCCAAATGTTCAAATATTTGTCCATTTGAGAATGTGCTACAGTTTGTGAGAATGCACTTGACCGGCCTGGATAGAGATGGGTTTCCAGAAAAATGGCTTTATATGCTGTCTGATTGACTCAGTGAAGAGGATCTTCAAGTTGCTGAGTGATCTTTTAAATTTAATGAATCAGAAAGTGAACCGAAGTACATCGTGCCGATGACGGGAATAGGAACACCAGCTCGGCAACTGTCTAAAGAGAAGACAGAAGAGAAAGCGAATCCCGAAAGGTGGAAACAGTTCGAGAAAATTGCTGCAGTGTCCAGTGGGCCGAGATATAATACCTCCCCTATCTAGTGTTTGAGTGTGTAAAAAACCGGGCACTTGTCCCATGACTGCCTAGAACGCCAGTCCAAAAAGATTTTTAATTTATTTGTATATTGTTTAATTTTTTAATTTAATTTTTATTGTATTTATTGGATATGAAACGCTATTGAAAATTGTGCAAATAATTAAACAGTAATTTTAATAATACTCGTAATAGATAAGTAAATTAGACTAAACATTCTTAAAAAATATGAGAAGTATGGTAAAATTAATCATTAAACTAGATTAATATTAACAAATTATATTTATAAGGTATAATTAAAGATCGATAGAAGGATCCTTATTGGCCATTAATATTAAACGCCGAATAGGTTTATTTTTCACATAATTGGTCGAACATAATATAAGGACATAAAAAATACAGAATTTACGAGGAAGGAACTTGAAATTAACTAAGGATAATAATTTACAAATCAACAGTTAAGTCAAACTATTGGAAGATAAACAGTTTTATATTGTAAATATAAATAAAAATAAATATAAATATAAATTTATATTATATTATATCTATATATTATTATTTATATATATATACTTATATTGTTACCAATTGAATTAAAAATTAAAATTATAAACGAAAAATTTTAAAATAAACCAAAAATATTTATTATGCAACCAAGTTAGGATGTTTTTTGAGTAACTATAGACTTGAACAGTAAACCTTTTGATGAATTGTTTATTTCGTTAAACTGTTCGGGTACCGTGATATATTTAGGTACCTTAATTACACGTATTTCCTAAGTTTTTTTTTTACAAACTAGTGAACTAACTAATAAGTAAACTTACGAAGTATTAACAACATATAACATGGCATAGAAGTACCTACATTATTATATAAAGAAATTCAAAACATATAAATGAATATTCTGTTTAAAGAACAAAAATGATTTAAGATAAATAAATTTGTCATAAAAGTTCTGTTTCAAGACAAATGTATATTTTAGTATATTACTTTTCGCCATAATGTTGACTATTTCTAAAACTAGATTTACTTATGGCTTACCGGTAAACTAGACGTTAGATACTTTTCTAATTTAATCTTTGTTAGAAGAAAACACACACGTCATATGTGATATCTTTACCTATAAATATACGTACGACGTATGTAATACATCCACCGGATGTAAGTGAATTTAATCTTGTATAATATGATAGTTGCATTTCTATATTGCTATAGAATACTGAACAACTCAATCAAAGTTTAAAACATTTTGGGGTTTATTTTTAGAGTCCAGATATTTCTTTTATTATTCAAAATCTATTAAATTAACATTTAGATATATAACTTTCAGAAGTGTCAAATAGTTAACATTTTAAAATAACATGTTTTAATTTAAATACTTAAAAGTTCAGTTTTTTTGGATGTTATCAAATGCTTAAATGTTATCAAAATCAAACAAAACTATAAGATATTTTAGTTGTTATGTCTCCAAGACCGTGAATGCATTTCTTTATTACTGTGTTACATTTAACAATTACAATTACTTTATTACTGTGTTACAACTAACAATTACCATTAATTTATTACTGTGTTGCATTTAATTAAATATTATATTTAATAAAATATTATAATAACATCATGTGCTCTTACATAACATCAAGTCTAACCTAATTATTTGTTGTGGTTAACCAATTATGTATAACCTCATATATAACAGACCCTTTGTACCAAAATTAAACAATATATAAAAAATAATAAGAAAGACAATGTCAATAACATACTAATGTTATTGTTTGAATATGTTATATTTCAAAAAAATTAAACATTTTAAATCCAATCGGTTATCGGATTTGGCTAGGTACCCTAACACTAAATAGTGCTTTAATAGTACTGGCTGGCTCCAATATCTCTTTTTCTACAGCTACCTCTTCCTTAACCAGGTCTTGAAAAATGTATTTTGCTATAAAAACATACGATGTACCTAACTATTATTTAACTACCTGCTATATGTATTTAAAGTTTTAAACCATCACGAAGAGTTTGATGATGCAACATTTTCGAAATAAAAAGACGCTAAATCTATTACCATAAAACTTAAACTTTCACAAGAAAACGATAAAGCAAATTCAGCCGCGCCTGAAAAAAAAACTATACAAGGTTAGGTTAGGTCAATAAAATCTAGGCAACATTAATTATTTGATTTTATAAGACATAATTATAGTTTCATATATATCTTAACACATAACACTTGCAAAACCTGACTTATTTTAATTTATTTAATGGCATATATGATTTTATCAATTTATTAGCTGGTCCAATTATTTAATTTTATGGAACAAGCTATTAATATAAATCTATAGTTATATAGGTTCAACAATAAACATGGACATTTTAATTATAGTACATCGTAAAGTTCAATACCAAATGTAAAAACAATTATACAATTTAATTAGAGTTTTTAAAATTATATAATATAGTCAGTCTTTAAAAATCTAGTACTTAACCAGAAAAAAAAATATATGTAATCAAATGATATAATATTATGTAATTCATATTTTACACCGTCTGCCTACTGTGTCTTGTTAATGTTCATTTATTGTTCTTTTGAATAAAACAAAATTTTTGTTCACAAGTGCCCACTCCCTTTTTCATCTATTCGTTATTAGACGAACTTATCTGGACCAACCCGATATCTTGTATGGATATCTGGATTGAACCAGAGACAAAATGATAGGCATAACCATTCGCTTTTTCTTGTTGCGTCCCAGCTCACTGCCTAAAATATGCTGAATAATGAATTACAAACGGATAAAAAGTCCAATGCCTATTGAATTGCCTCACACTTAGATAGGCCTAGAAATCGAATGACGTTTGAATCTATTGCTCTAAATATCTGTGAATGTTATCAAAACTCCTTTACAGTCTTCATGACTGTTATTACATAAAACAACCTAGAGGAAAATATTGTGTAAATAGTAAATACATTTGTTCTATTATTTTTAACCCTGGTTTAAATTATGATTATGCACTGATCCATGAAGAATTAACGTATATCATTCAGAGGCATTTAATTGAAATAAATACAGCACAGTTGAAAAACTAGAAAACTTTGCCTGACGAATGATGAACTTTATAATAAATTCAAACTATTATTATATACACCTAAATATTCTGTTGAATAGGATGTTATGAGACCAAGCTCGTTAATTATGATAGAAAATAAATGTACAAAGATTATGGTGCTTTATTATAGTTATAATTACTTCATTGGAATAGGAGATGACAATAAAGAACTGACAGAGTGTTTGGTGGCTCACATGCCCTATAGATATGCTTAGTGCCGCAAAGAAGTTAAGTTATCTCTACTCTTAATTGTGAGATGTTTAGTACTATAATAATAGGAGCGTAATATCAATATTTTCGTCTAGTGGTTGTGACTGGTTTATGTGATTTTATATTTTCGCTGGCTGTGCTATTTTTAAATATTCACTGTTTTTTACAATTCGATATTATTCCTTAGTGTCCGCTTTTTAACATGTGGTATGATATATTTTAATGAATAAGTGGTGTCTAGTCGCTGAAATTTGTCTTCATCACTAATTAAAATCAGTGTAGGAATGTATATTTAAAAAAAAAAATTGTTGGACATATTGGTTTTTAGCTATTCTATAATTTGTATTTTAGTATAAACATTATTGATATATATATAAATAGGTACTAAAACTGCTTTCTCGCCATATAATAAAATATAGGTAGATTCCTACGTACTAATATACTATTGATTATATTGATATTTTAAAATCAGACTCACTTAAGATTAGTTAGACATTTCATAATTTTAATGATAATAATATGTGATTAATATACTTTTAAATTAATATTAGAAATAAATAAATAAATAAACATCTTGGGTACAACTGGTACAAATATTTACTAATTGCTGAATTACAAAATATTTAACATTAACAAATCATTAAAAACATGTATTTCCACCAAGAAGTGTAATAGTTTGAAAATTGATGAATATGAAGAATTTTGCACAATACAAAACATTCGTGGGATTTTCCACATTTTATGTTTTATGTACTCATGTAAAAAAAATAAAAATAAATTTTTATTTCATTCAAAACTTAAGACAGAAGTAATAAAATTATATTTATGTTCACATTAATATGTGGAACTTTGAAGTATTTTTTTTTTAAATCCACGTTTTAGGTGGTTATAAGTTATAACACATAAGAGCTTACTGAAAAACAGTCAGTTTAATATTTTGGGTGAAAGAATACTTAACATTATTTGATATTCGATTATAGAGAAAGAAAATATTACAATAAATTTGTCATCGGTTTTAATATTTAATATATTCGCCTGTAATCATTATTTTTATTTAAAATTTACTTTAAAACTATAGGACACATCATGTGAATAATAAACTATTATTAATCACTTTTGTTATTAAATATAACTAAAAGTAAATATTATTTCATTGTTGGAGAATCAAAAACTTAGCATTTTATACAATTTAGATTATATTATGACAATTATGTATTGTATCAATTCAGTGTTCTGTTGAAATGTTCAACTAATTCGTAAAATCGATAGGAAAACTGCACTAACCATAACCGTCACAATAATGTAACTCATGAAAATGTATAGAAAAATTCTATCAAATAACCAATGCATTATTACAGATTCCAGATTGTCTCACTCGTAAATATATTATAGTTATAAAAGGTGGGTCGAAGAAAATAAGTAACCACGCGCATTCAGCCGTCTAGCACACTAGTAGCAGTTGCCAGGAGGGTGAGATAAGCTTTTTTTTATTTTCAGCGTTATGGGTAGATAACAGTTCTTTATATATTTAAGTAAGCTCCGCCATTATGAGCATTTAATTATATTTTTTAAATGATTGCGAAAATGTATCCACAAAATAGTCAAATTTCCTAGCTTTATAATATCGAATTAAGACTCGTATTATAATGTAAAATAAAAGTGTCAGAGTAAAATAAATGATAATTAAAGTTGTTTACCTATGTATAAAACAACTGTAGGCAACTGGAGAAGGATTGGATCTTCAAGATACGTATCTTACAAAATTAATCAACGATTGTTTTTTGGACTTTATTTATTTAGTATTTTAATCTTCCGGGCTCCAATAGAAATTACTTACTGACAACTTGTATAAGCTTAGATGCAGATACTGCACCGATGAATGAACACACAAAACATAAATAATAATTATGGAATCTTCCAATAATTGTTTAATGTTCATTTTTGTTAATTCTGGTTATTTGTAATGTTTTTGTAATCATTGAATAAATCTGTGCAACAATATTGAAAATATTTGAAATTAAAAACGAATTAACGTTAAGCTAAGATTTTGAAAACAAGTTTCAACCATATAAACATAGTAAGCTCACAAAGTTTTTTTTGTGAAGGTTAGAGTCTTATAGGTCACACCAAACTTAAGCAACAATCAATCTAAATTGAAAATCCACTGTTCCGTGTTCTGAATCCATAATAATACCGAAAACTTACAATAATATTATCAACTTTTAAAGGTTTACAGCATTTCAGGCTTTCAGCGATAATCTTTTTTTTGTAATCCTACTCTATAGGTACCACATTTTAAAACTTAGAATCTATGTTATTTAATGACAATATTCTTAAATTAATCAATATTTTGTAGTTGTCATATCATAAAAATAATCACTTTCTTTCTATATTTTTCAGCAACTAGACACTAGTAATCACGTATTTAGTATGTTATTATACTCTAACTAATTAATTATGATAAATATCGGTAGTATAAATTTGTATGTTCACAGTTCGTTTTTCAAAGGTAAACATTTTTGTTCATTGGTAATATTTCTCTTAGCGGACACTGATTTACCTTATCAGGAGTATTACGGATTACGCAGTATCTAACTATTTGCCGCTCACACAAAAATATTTACCGTATAAACACCAACATTTTTTTTCGTCAAATAAATATTTACTATATGGTATATTTTCATTAATGTGGTTACACTGTCTTTTTAAAACTTTGATATGCAAATTATCATTTGATGAATAATTTGTTTTTAATATTTTAATTCATACTTTTAAGCTACTCATTGTTTTTTTATATTCAATTGTTAATGATTAGTTAAGTTGTCTTTTCCAAGTAAATTAATCAATTCATAAAAATTAATTCACAAAAATATATAAATGATTTTCGATAATTAGTTTCATTCAGCTTTAGTATATCCAGAATATACTTCTTTTCAATTTAATTTAAAAACGTACGAAAAGTTTCCTTCAAATTATTTTCAAAATAAATATTCAATCATTTTGAACGAGTTGAGCTGTACGATGTGCACGACATCCCTGGTTAGAGCTAACCATAGTCCGACACAAACACTAATCCTCAAGTACCAATGTCGGAACGAGACAAATCATTGCAGCCAATTAGTTGATGTCGGGAGGGGAGTAATATCCGAATCCTTAGCCGAACTCCTAAAAAAGTTATGCATTACACAATAAAATTATGATGGCATTGTCAACATTTTAACATTTTGTTATTTTTCTTTAGCATCCCTATTCATAAAATGTTTGCTTAGTTCTCAACGAAAAAAAGTTCAAAATCGATCATTTGAATAATTAAAACAGTTTAAAGTGACTCGAGGTTGGACTCAAAAAATGAAGTGTTTTTGATGCAAACTTTTGAGTGAGGCCGCTGCATGAACTACCTTAGGTACCGAAAATAATGTGACTACCTATAAAGTATTATAGTTTCAACATTATTTACGAACTACAGTTGGAATATCAAAGCAACTTCAACGTCATTATTGAGTTTCATATTTTTGTAATTTGTATTTTTTAAATGTATTATATACTGTCAAAAAGTCACGTTTGTTAAAATGTAGAGTACCTTTAGACTACCTACACTTGAAATAAAAAAAACCTTATGAAGTCGATTGATGTAATATTTAAAAAGAAAAATAAGATTGTTGGTTTATTTATAAATTTATAAGCTTGTGCATGGTTGAACCAGGCCATACAATCAACAAGGGCGGTTGGAAATGTGTGTATAAGACGTGTAAACATGGTTACAATCGTGAAGATACAGCCCTTATATAATAGTGTTTGCATGTTTTTTGAGTGTTTTTAAAATGTCAGCACTGTTATGGCCAGGAATTTTTCTTCTAAAAGTAAGGTTTGATTGTACTTTGCAGTTGTCGTGGTGGTGGCCTTTTTCGTCTGCTGGGCGCCATTTCAAGCACAAAGGCTAGTTGCTATCTACGGAGACGTGAATCACGAGGACCACTCGAGCACTTCGATAATCGATGCAAATGTATATCAGGTGCTCAACTACGTATCGGGAATCTTGTATTACTTGTCAGCTACCATAAACCCGCTTCTGTACAACCTCATGTCGTACAAATTCCGGACAGCTTTCAAAGTGAGTAGAGGTAAACCGACGGTGTGTAATTATTTATTTAATATTTTATATTAAACAAATAATGTTCCACGCTAAACAATGTTTTACGTTACCAGACATTCCAAATATAAAATTTAAAGTTTAAACACCATATAATTTCTTACGGTCTCTACAAAAGTTTAGCATAATATAGTGAATACATAAGATATAGGAATTAGATATCGTGTTATCCGAAAGCGGTAACTGACAATAGCCTTTCAGACATTTAATGAGTGGATTAGTAGTGTTGGCTCTCGACTCTTGATGCAGTGGGTATTATTTTAATCATGTACACGTGTATAGAGTTAAGTACACAACGACGATAATATATATTTGCATAGTCCACTGTATAAATGAACATTTTGTAAATTTTAATAATATTGTATTATACATAGATAATATTATATTAAAGTTGTGTTTCAACTTTATCCAACTATCAAAAGATACTATATCTATATAGCTTTCGGGATGTTATATGCTTTCTACGATATTGATTGGAAACCTTAAAAGGAAAATTAATCGAAATTATATATAAATACTTGAATTGATAAAATAATAAATATAAGGTATATAAATATATTCATATATTTTGTTCATTATTCGAATCATGATTTTCTCTATAATATTATTAGTTAATATAAGTTTTGATTTTAACACAATTATATTTTCTAAAAATGGCAAAAGGAAAATAACTGTTTGCACCTATATTGAGTTAAGATCTTATTCAACTAACAACTAGTTGTTGCAATTCATTATACAAGTGTCAAGTTTAATAATAAATATGCAAATGAACTTTGATTACAATAAGTCTAATGGTAATGCCTTGACGGGGGAATGCAATTTCGAACTGTAAAAATAGAACTTCAAAATACGATTTAAATATACCTACCTACATTTTCACTAAAATTATATTATATTACTTGAAATATCTGTTTAAAATAAATACATCCCATGATCCTGCTAGGAGCGTGTACAGTTCATAAACTATACACATATGTATACTATTGTTTTATTTTAAAATATGAGTTGGTAAGAACTAAATAATATTATAGTAAACATGGTTTTCTTTTTGTGTTTCTTCTATTCATGACGGTTACACGGTTAAAAATGTTGAACATTTCATTTACGATACAGGGTTGGTCAAGTTTCAGTAAATAATATTCCTGGAAAGTGGATACAAGACTTATAAGTTATAAACCTAAACTGCACATAATATCTTAAAACATCTTAGAAATACAATTGGAGACTAGGGCATAATATATACGATAGTGATAGGAACAATAGGAACAAGTAATCAAACCATGAATAGATTGATTGATAGTATAATTATAAGTATAACTAGACAAATTAGTATTATCCTATCTTATTAAATTTCTTAGGATACTATTATAGAAGTGCTGTTTTTGAAATAGGATCAAGAGAGGGTATCAATAGGTAATAAACCAACAGTAGCACCGTTTGAATTTTCCTATAAAAGGATACTAGTTCATAGTGAATTTTAAGTTTTCTAAAATTTAGATTGTACTCCCCAAGATTCTACCAACATTTTTCTTGTTTTTAGTGGTCGCTGTTTTTGGGAAAGGAAATTTCTATTAGATTATTAATTTGGAAAATTTTTATTGATATTAATGAGTAATTTGAAAAGTTGGAAACACAGGAAAGGTCAGTATTTCAAAGCACAGAAAAATTAAAACATTTTCAGTAGGATATACTGAATATATAATTAACTCGGGTCTCAGACGATTTCTAAAATCATAAAATTTGATGGTCAATGAGCAATACTATTTAGTTACATGGCTGAGAAATACCAAAATCATCTTATAATCAATATTTTGTATTTATAGGTAATACCTATTATACAAATATTTAACAATTGATAATATTAAAATTAATTTAGGTTTATGACTAAATTAAAATTTAATACCCCAATATTTTGTATGATAGCCGCCGCTGGCATAAATGCAATCATTTTCTGATATAAATAATTATATTAATTGATAACATAGTAATATGTTTATTTGCCTAAATAAAATTATAAGTAAATGAATTGTTAGCAAGAACTTTTAACCTTGAAAGTTTAAACATGCAGTGAACGTGTAAGTATTAAAAACATTTAAACTTTGTATTCGTGCTCCAACAATTAATGAATTTATAATTTTATTTATTATAAACTTAAGCAACCAAACTATATTTCAGACGCACACAATCGTGTTAGTTAATTAATAATATACTTAAATACCTAATTAATAAATGTTTATTTTAAAGTGACACACGAATATTTTTCTACCCATCCACATATTGTATTTAATGTACATTTTCCTGATAATTATTTGTCAGGAAACTTGGAGGTCATGCAAAGGGGCCAGTGGAATAAGTCCCGATCACGGCATGCCCGCTTTGGACTACAAATGGCAGAGACACCACAGCCACAGCAGAAGCTTCAGTAGTAGTCATTTTGACGAGGTATAAAAAACTATTTATTAACTGTATTGTTGTTGAGAGTTAAAATGCCCAGGCAGAAAATCACGTTATGTTAATAGGTCCATCCTATCTAATATACACAGTAGTACAGTACCCACCCATATATCATATATTATTAAAAACTAGAAACAAATAACCTACTCTGCTGCAACTTATTTATTTACACTCAAATATTTAATAAACATACCTATTATACATGTAGGCATTTTTGTGAGTAGTATTACATACTATTATGATGTGATGTAGGTACTTATTATGAACTAAATAAATATTATTAAGCTTAACAATAAATATATACCTATACATATAATATATATATATATATATAGGATAGTCGGTTTATTTTCTCCATTATTCACCTAATAGTTTAATGAGGAAACGGGAAAATACGATGACCCACATTTTAAATGTAGGGTTTATTTTTATCATATATAACACTTTAATATATTATTTATTTGAATACAAACTAGTTATGTTTTACTTTATTTAAATGTTAACCCATATTTTTAATTTAATATTCCAAAGCGTCAAATGTAAATAATTTTCTAAGTACAACGAATATTAAGCAAATAATTTTGTATTTACAATTAATTTAAGTTTAGATGAGTGGAGTAATGTCCCACACATTTCACAGGGCTTACCTCTTATTTTATCTTTAGTATGCATCGATCTTGAAATTTCAATGCCAAACTATAAACTATAAGTTGAATATTGTTTTGTAATTATTATTTTTATTATCAACTTATAGTTTATAATATATATATATTTTTTTCTGTCTTTGATTTTAAAAGATTTAAGTCCACAAATGTAATAATTAAAAAATTGTTATTGGGTTCATCTCGATTCTCGTTTGAATTAATAAAATAAATAAATAAATATTAATTTATTATAGATAGTACAGAAAAGGCCCATACCATTTAGAAATAAAAAAACCATTTTTCACTCTAAAAAAAAATAACCCTAACAAAAAATTATATATAATTATGTACTTATAAATATTATATAACGGGGTTTTTGTTAAAAGCCCATAATAATTTAATAAGATAAGTTTTAAAATAACTATTCTATATATTATAAAGCAATTTTTGTTGCTTGCATCTTACCTCTCGTGATAGATATATTTCATTGTTCTAACCAGGTGACTACATTATAATATTATACGTTTGTTTAGCGATTGTTATAATTTGTTTCTGAAACTGTTCAGGTGAATTCGATGAAACGACTGATGGCGAACAAGTCCTGGCAACCTACGATCGTAGCGATCAACGAGACCAGTGACACAGGTACGTCGTCGGCCGTGGACAAGTCAAGGCGGTTTCCACGCAAAATGATCTTCAGCAAACAAGACGCAATCAAAGAAAACGGCACGGCAATGCTGGAAAACGGAATAACCGTTGGCGTGTTGACCAATAACAACAGGACAACCACGATGCTGATGACGCCGAATTAAATTTAGTGTTCCTACTTAGCGTTACCTGCCCAGGATGTCATAACCAGAAATGCTCACGAAAGATATTAAAACCTGAGATTGGTACTTGTTTGTTAGTGGAGGCCATAGTAAACCCTATTTCCATATACGACCTGGTCTCCACACTTAAATTTATATCCTCTGTTAGGTTATATTACATGTGAAGGAAATTTGCATTTCCCCCCTTTGGTTTGACGATGTGTATAAACACACTTGAATTCCTAATTAATTCCATGCGGAGGACAACAAGAGAAATACAGATAGAAAAAAATTAAAAATTAGGTTTTACAAATTAGAAACACAATGATTATAGTACATTCGTGTAGTAGCTCTAATCGAGTTCCTACAATTTTTGAATGAGGAGTTTTTCAAAATAATTAACTCAATCATAATATTATTCTACTGAAAACTTTTGCCACAAGTCCTCCATGAGATATTTAAGAAAGTAAAATAAAAACTATGAATTTGTCACATTTCCAATTGTACCAGACAGACACTTCCATCCCATCCCCGGAATATGCATTAAATCCTCGCTTTTGTGTGTACACAGCACGTTTTATATTGTAAATAACATATTTAGATTATTTCCGTTGCTCATAGCGAGTTAATAAAACATTTAAACAAACAAAATTAAAATATATCTTCTTATTGAGGTTACTTGTTAACCGCCGCGATAACTTCTATTTCGACTTTGGCGTCCTATAAAAATAAACATAAAAAAAGATTTATCATCACATCACATAGTTTAACAGCCCGAGTGACATGAGTATAATTTGGTAAATTTATTGACCTCCGAAAAGAATGAAGCCACAAGTGTTCTCATATAAATAGTGACAGAAAAAAAAACACGAACTATAATAATTTATCACATCAGTGATGTCTTAAAGTCAGTTTTGTTTAATACTTACTAAAGGCAATTTGGCCACTTGAAACATTGCTCTAGCCGGATATGGCGGCACAAAAACTGTTAAATAGAAAATAAAGAGACAAATTATTGTTTTTAATCAGTACTTAGTGCTATCTATTTTGAAATTCAAATGAGCCCGCATAATTACATTGCTTGTAAATCTCGTTCACCGTCGGGCCGTCTTTTATGTCAGCTAACAGAACCGTGGTCTTAACGACTGGAAATAATAAAAATATATACACTTATAAGAATTATCCAAACATGTTACCACCAAAATAAAGGGGTCCCTTTTTGTTTTATTACGTAATCACATGGATGACTGTATCCGAGATAAATAAATTCACCCTTTATATTTAAACAAAATAGTTTTGTTTTAAAATGTAACTTACTATTATTTTTGTGTTATTGTATACCTAAGTGTATTGAATAATTTATAAATAAAATACATTTTATTTGATTCTGTTTTTTTTTTTTTAGTTTTTAAGCATAGTTATATGTGGCATATAAAATGAAGTATGGAGTTCATTATTAGTATTGTAATACTTATTCAACTTCTAAATTTTCATCACATAGGTATAAACATAGTCTATAATTTGGTTACTCTATATATTATTATGTTGTATAATATGGTTTGTACAGACATTCAACCAAATAATAATAATTCGTTAAAAAAATTAGTGAATACAAAAATGTAATATCTAAATGTACTTATAAGCTTTTCAAATTTTTACTGTGAATGAAGATATCACTGGTAATTACTTCCTAATGAATAATCATAATTGGCCACGTAGCTAGTCAAAAATACCATAACATCTGTGGAAATTTGCCAAAATCCAGTAAGACTCACTTACATAATAAAATATGTCACAAAAACTGTATGGTATATATAATAACATTTGAAGATATATTTATGTTAGGAATTCATAAGGTAATAACTAAGCAAAAGACCAAATTAAAGTTTTAATTTTAATACAAGTTTGTGGGTCGAATGATGAAAAACTTTACACGTATGAACATATTTATAATTATAATAAGGTTATTACATTATAATATGATTTTATTGACGTATTTATATAGGTAGTTAATAATGAATGCTATCTATTACAATCATTGTAATCACAGTTTGGTTGGAATTTAAAAATGCGATAATAATAGGGAATACAATGTAGAATATAGTTACTTATTGTAATTTGCTACTAGTTCAACTACTTGAATTAAAATTATGGTAAGCCCTTGATTATTTAGTGCACATTTTATTAATAACCTGGTTTGACTACATGCCAACTATATAATATGTGTATAATATATTGTAGTTCCGACGCATACGTGTAATTTTACTACATCACGTGCTCAAAACACTTGTTGGCCACACGATATTATTAATATGTACTGAATAAAATGAAAAACAATTAGTTTAACGCTAAATGTATTATAACGATGGCGATCGCAAACATACCTATTATAAGAATCAATCATAATATGGCAAAGTGTAAAATACAGAACCGAAGACGACACAATATTATATGTGTATACTGTATTATAAGTGTAAAGTAATAACTTCTAGACAGTGCAGTCATATAGGTATCTAGATATTCTCTTAACGGATCAAATATCAAAGAATATTGCAACACGAATAAATATAGTTATATAAAGTACAGATATTATATTGTTGGTATATGATTTTGGCTACTGAATTTTCTCCATATTTTTTCGATTCCTTTTGAGTTGTAAATCTGATGTACCATGTCGATGTTTAGCTTGTTCGCATATTTCCTCAATGGAAAGTAACGTAGCTCCAAGTTAACAAACAATGCAGTAAACTTTAAGTCAAATATTTCATTACTAGTCCTTTGACCAAAACGTATAATATAAAATATGACACATCACACGTACATTTCATGTAATCGAAATTATCTACGAGTAGTTTGAAAATTTTAATATACCACGTCGTTTTCACTGAATCCTCATTAATGTCTATTGCTGCACAGCAAACTATGAACAAATACCTATGTGGTTATACAATACGCTAGCGTTCAAAAGACACTTGTGTAACTTTCAGAATTCGGAACTGTATCAGAAACTATTAATATTTTTTCCTACACAATTATTCACACAGAATTATGTGTTGTCGGGTGCCGTTGTCGTTTTTATAAATTGTATAATAAAATATACTGTGGAAACAGCCGTTAATTTTACATTGTTAAGCAAGTCGAGAATATAAGGGAGGTAAATGTATTTAGTATTTTGTTTAATTAATATCAACAAATTCAGTGATTAAAGTATTAAACATGATACCCACCTCAGATACCGCATAACTAATACCTATAGGTATTAAATATAAATCATGATTAAATTTAAATATTTTTAAAATAATACCATGTTATATTATATAACTATATAGGTACACTAAAGGTATTATAAAAAAACTACTAGACTTTTAATTACATTACATAATGTACAACGGCGATCGCTGAAATTCAAGAAAAAATATATTGAGTTACAAAAAATCAACTACGCGTGACAAATTATAATTTTGAAAATTCTTATTTTAAAACATGACGATACGATTTATTACACAAAGAAACAAAAATAATATAAACAGAAAAATGTCAGATCTGCTGTGGCATAGTGGTATATCAATGTATAATTGTTGATGAAAATGTTGTGTTATGGAAAGGTCGACTTCATTTCAAACAATGTATACGAGTCATCGGTTTTCAATCAAGTTATTTGTATCATGTGATAAAGAAGAAACAGACTTGTATTTTAGACTTCATAACATTTACAGGAAAAAATACACATGTCTACTAATTTGTGTCGATCAGATTCTAATTTAAAAACACAGTTTATATGGAGTATACGCGCACTACTCCTATAATATATTATATTTACTTAAATAATAATACTTGTGTGAATTGTGAAACGGTCACACTGATGAAATATAATGTTAATTATGATCGTTAAGTTTCGATAAAATAGTTTCATAGTTTTTCCTAGCCTTGATATACTTACTTGAACTGAAAGACGATTGAGAAGCTTCCAGGACATGCTTAATATTTTCCAATGCCTTTTTTATCTCGGGTCCAGCACCGCCTTCAACCAGCTTACCGGTACTAGGATCCAAGCCCAAAGTACCTGACAAGTAAACTGTATCACCGTACTTAACTGCTTGGCTACAAATAATATTAAAATCGTTTTAACTGAAGACGAACAGTGTTATCCTGTATTGGTTGATATTATACAAGTTCACATTTTATCTTAAGTAAATAGATAGGTACCTATAATATAGAGATTATAGTTTCATATAACATAACAATTAATATTAAAAGGTCAGCTGTGTAACACTGTATAAAAGATAAGTATTGTAATCCGGTATTTAGATGCTTTTCAATCTAAAATAAAGAGTTCCTATTTCTTAATTTTCAAAATGAATGTAATCACTTAAAAAATGTTTGACTTTATTTATATTTGAAAAAGCATATTATGCTTGTCATGTTGTTCTCAAATACCAGATGACCGATGTACAGGATAAATGTAACCAATTGGCCCCAATATAACTTTTAACTTTTTTTAAATAAATAACTCAATAAACTGAGGTATAACTGCTACAATTACATAAGTATTTGAAAGTTATTCATTAAGTTAGAGAAGGTTTAGAGCATTCTCCGAGAATTTAATGAAATGTATTTATTTGTTTTTGTAATTATAATTATAGATGATATTGTACAAAACTGTTAACGGATATAAATAAAGTAATATCTTATTAAAAAAAAAACAACAAAATGTATAAATGAATCGAATGTAAATAATTTAATGTAAGTATATAACGTTGTAGTTGATGCTCAAAAATTAAAATTTGATACGTAGGTACTAAAATAATTCGTAACATTTATTTCTCATGTTTTCACACTTTATCATTAAAAATAATTACATTAATCGACACTAACTAAATTAATCAAATTAGAGTAAAATTGTTTATTTAATTCTTCCTTTAAAAAATGTAAGTGTCTCAGATCGACCCAACATTCATAAAACACCCGTGGAAATGTATGAATAAAACATGATTTTATTATTGCCTAGCTAATTCAAAAGGAAACTTATAACAAATCGATCAAATTCAAACATTTAAAAAAAAATTTAGTTGTAACAATATAATATATTTTATGAGTAAAAAACAACGTAACAAACAGATAAAATATTTTATCAATATAGTCGTTACCTTTCAAACCCTTATTATGTTTTAATTAAATGTTTTTAAAAATATAAGAACTTAGGTACCTATAATTTATATAAATACGTGCATTTTATTGTTTTCAAAAATTGGTTATAATTCAAGAATTTTGTAATGCAATTACTTGCGTATTATTGTATGTTTCATAATGATAAGTACATAACTAATATATAAAATGCATTAAGTTTCATTGTAAACATTTGTTTTTTTAGTTTTACTTCGTATTAATATTCTTACTTAAATGTTCAATTAACTATTCGATATCGTTCGACCGATAAGTATACTAGAAGCAATATAGTGTTGACAGTTTGACCTAAAGTTAAAAATAATAATCCATTGATAAAAAAAAAATGCTTATACATTGATACAAATAATTTTAATACCTAATTTATTTAGAATATCATTTATGATAAAATATAATTTTAATGTCTGCGAACGAACGGCGCTTTAATTATACTTAATTTGCAACGTTCTAAACGTTACCGATATGAAACACATTTAAATACTAGAAAAATATATTTTAAAAGCGATGATAATCTCGGTAAGATCCTTTAAGATTGATACATCAAGCAATTTTAAGTTTAATAAACAAAAAACTTTTTTTTGAGGATTATGAGTTTTATTCTAATCACTCAAAAATAATAAGAAGAAAATAAGTAAAAATAAATAAATAATAGAATGGTTTTCACAAAAACTTGTATAACCAATATAAATTCAGAAAATTTTTGTTTATTTTCAATCAGATTTTCATTAAAACAAGCATAATTAAATCTGTTTAATGCAAGAAAGAATACTTATAACAACCAAATCCAATTAAAACAAAAGAACGCTGTAGACATTTTAATTTCTATGTATACTAAAAATATAAAAAGTATGCACGTGCACTATTATTTTTTATTGATTAAACGATTAGAGTATTCAACTAATTGTTTGTAGAGTCATTAATATTATTACAGTTTGTCTAAGACATTACATTTTTAAATCACGAATAAGTTTTACGTATAGAATATAAATGATTAAAATGTTTCCCTTGAATAAAAAAAAATATGGAAAAATTATTTTAAAAATATTATTTCAGGCTCACGATATTTCTTACCAAATTTTTAATTAAATAGTTAACATTTTATTATTCGATAATCGTGATTTTTATTGTAGAAGTTATAATTGATCTATATTGCCGCACAAAATAACGTCTGTGAAAACATGTGACAATATTATTTCACTTTGTTATTGGTTTTTTATATTACTACCTTGTATTTTATATTAAGATCTCTAATTACAGCTGGTATTGACAATATTAGAACATTCAATTGAAAAAGATGATTAAAAAATGTTAACAGTATTTGATACTTGACAATAAATTTGTTGATTTATATACCGCGTAGAAACTGTATGTAGGTACCTATATTATGTGATCATATGACATTATTAGAATATTATATTATATCAAAGATACATTTTCACCCGGATCTAAAATACATTTTTAATGGATTCGGAATCAAAATTACATTTCACTTCAAACAGAATTTATTTTTTCTATATATGTTCGAGGTTGTTTGGTTTGCAATTTCTATTTCAAACTGACAGAATCACAGCAATAACTTTCAATGACCGTTGTAAGTAGAATAACTTAGACACAGCTATATTTGAACTCGAATAATGTAATGCGTCCTGAGAATTATGTGCGGATCAAACAAATTGGGCTTACAACATGGCCCGTCGGGAAAATGTATTTCATAAAACGGACTTTACAATAATATATTAATATGTCCGACTTGACGTATCGGTCCGCACAAGATCTACGAGTGCATTACATACACATATATATTACATAATATATATATATATATATATATATATATTATGAGACACGAGTGCATCGCAAACTCAAGCTGTATGACAACGATATTTATTGCGGACGGCCTACTAAATAAACGGTCAGACTTCACGCTGAGTGACGGAAGTTTAAAACTTTGACCGTCATAAGCAATTCGAAAGGAAATATGAACTCGGCATCGTATGTCTGGGGTGTTACCATCGATGAGTAAACTCGTCGTGCAGTACGTATAACATCACTCGTCAAAACCATACAATAGTATAATAATATTACAGTGTACGCCTCGCATGTATATGAATACACTGACATTATTATTATCAAATTAATGCAATCACCTGTAGATCCCGACCGACGGGCCCGCCAAGTCCGTGGACACGTGTGACAAGCGGCTCATACCTTCGGAGAATTCGGAACTTTTCCTTAGCGCTGTGAACAGCGACGGAGTGCAGATGACCGGTGTGCGAGCTGTGAGTCTACTAATGAACATAACATTAACGTATTTCAGTAGTTATGTTATAATATTATTATTGAGTGGTGATGGCGGTGGTTATCGATTATTATCGGAGTCCTTCGGTGATGAGTTCTCCGCTATCTGAGGTCTCGCCTATTACTCGTGGTAACAAATAAAAAAAAAAAATAAAAATATAATGATAACATTATTATAATCGACAACTGTTTTCATCGACATCGCACCGAGTGTGCCGCGACAATCAGAGATCATTGAGGATCGCGTTACCCCGCCCAACCGATATCACGTTTCGACATAATTGTACACATTTTGTACTGCGCCAGTTATGATATGTATTGTGTGTGTGTGTGTGTGTGTGTGTGCGCGCGCGCGCGTGCGTACGCGTTATGTATACCTAATGTACACACATATATATATATATATATATATATATAATAATGAAGGTAAATTAAACCTATGTCCCGGCTGATAGGGCTGTTAATGTGGTCTACGATTTATTATTTCAACGCGCCGAGGTCAAACGCCATGAAACATTTTCATTAAATGTAAATTAATTCACAACGACCGTAATGGTTTCACAAAGTCCGATTCCTACACATCGGCTGTTGATTGCCTGCATTGTTTAAATGATCATATGCAGAATTCAAAACGTCATTCGTGTATAGCTACCGTGTTCTTAGAGTCGTTAAAAGTTATAATTTTATTATGGAGTTATTGCAGACGTCACCGTATCACACACACATTTAACTGTAAGTCGCTTAGAAATGATGTAGGTAACCAAGCAAGATACAATACCAGATAACAATATAATAATGCACATAAACAAAAAGTTCCGAAAAAAGGTATTGTAATCAAACCTATTATATGTCGTGAACTTTTCCCGTCGTTAAGTAGACTTGGTAGATATGCAAACTTGCAAAGATGGTGAATTTAAATTTATATTAAATTATCAGGATCACCTAACCAAGTTTATTCAACTAAGACCTCTAAAATCTAAAACTGCTAAAGAAGTTTCACACCACTTATTAAATATATTTCTTATTTTCGGTGCTCCAAATATTTTACATTCCGACAACGGACGACAGTTCGTAAATAAAGTTATATCAGAGCTATGTTCAATGTGGGATGGTGTAAAAATTGTCCATGGTAAACCACCCCATAGTCAAACTCAAGGATCCATCGAAAGGGCAAACGAAGATTTCAAAAATATACTGAGAGCCATTGTTACGTGGTAACAGTTAAATTATTGTCTATCACTACTGGTATACGGTGTGTAATTGTGTATCCGTAGTGATAGATCATGTACCAAACGGGGGAATGTGAGAGGATTTGGATGTTCGACAAGACAAGTAGTTATACCGAGTATTGTTTAACGTATATTTAAAATGTAAAACAAAATGTAATATAAAATATTTTACTTTACCGATGACCTGGCAGCAACAATACACGGATCAAGTGGTGAGACGAGACTAACTTGGTTCGGCTGACGAATGTCAAGCAGGCCGTACGATTATTATAAATTTTGTTAACTATACAAAATAGTTATACATATATATAGCTTTGCTCCATGATATTACAGAATGGATAAAAGATGATACGCGCATCTATGATATTTGTACAGTATATAATACTATTCGCAATATTATAATTATAAAAATATGAAAACTGTAATGGTGTTCCACACCATCACAATACTCCTCTTTTATTTTAATTTATTTGATTTCAGTGTTATATATATTTTTGGTTACTAAAGTATAAGTTATTTCTAAACGCGTACCAAAAACATCCATAATGCTTACATCATTTAATTTGTATACATACAATGGTATATTTTGTTTTTGAGATGTCTGATATTGGTTCTCGGTTTAGAGTAAAATTTGGTTTCCACAACAAGATAGGTATCTGTTGTTTACTAACTCCTTTTTTTTGAAAAAACTCTGCTCCTTGTAAATTGATATTTCCGTTGAACATTTTACAAACTGCTTGGGTTGTTGTATGCTGTGAATGGCTTAAAAGAATTATACATTGTAAACGTGTAATGCCTATATAATTTTTTGACATTTTTTTTAAAAAGATATTGTGCTGATCATCGGTTTTATTAATTTAAATGAGTAATGAAGATATTTATTAGATTTTAATTAAATTTTAAGATTAGGTACACAAGAGAATTAAATATTTTTCATTGTTAACATAATTTTTTTAAATACCATACGTAAGCTCAATGTTTACATTCATTATACATTTTTTTACAGTTACGCATTAATACAATTGAGTTATGGCTTTCAATATTATGAGTGTATTTTTTTATACAATATATATATATATATTATTTTATAATAGTAGATTAGTAGGTTAATATAGGTTATATAGTGTAAGATTAGTAAAAATTGAAAATTAAATACATGAATTTTGTAATTCTTCATTGGCATTATTTTTTTTTTGAAGAAAAGTGCCATTATAATGTTTACATTTATATCATATCTTTTACACATTTGTATACTAATACATTTAAATAATGGCTTACAATAATTGATTGCTATTGCAGCTTAAACGATACTTCTTAATAAATATTAAAATATATCTAGGTATTATCTACTATTGTTAGTAATTTATTGTGAGTATAGTACATTTAAAAAACCATTTTGCATGTCCATTTTATTAAAGTAATTCGCTCTTTCTAAGAAGTCATATACGTATTGTTTGTATATGCGGCATTGGGAAATTTTGATGAGGTACCCTTTTATTTAGAGCGCGATAGTCTACTACTAATCGTTTTGTTCCGTCCGACTTGGGAACCAGAAACGCGGGACTAGCATAAGACGAATTAGACGGTACGATTATTTTTGCCTCTATTAATATGTTTATTTGCCGTTGTATTTCGGTTTGTTCTTTAATAGATAATCTGTGAGGTGGGAGGCTTATTGGTTCCTCATTAGTTGTGGGTATTGAAATATCTACTACTTCAAAAGTTCCTATATTGTTTGGATTTTTTTTTGCGAAACAATCGTGATATTTATTTATTAGATTTTGTAGCAATAGCTTTTCTTCGAATTTTAAAGTGGGATTTATGTCTATATCAAGGGTTTTAATTGTAATTTCGTTCAGTATTTTTTCACTGATTTTTAATGCTGGTTCAGCGTTTGTTATAGGTGTGTGGGAACCGGTTATCCGTGGAACTTTTGTCACCTTTGTGTGTTTTGATTTGATTTTTTATGTGTTGGTTATTAATTTTTAAATTTTTACTTTTATGCTGAAAGTGTTTTGCTATAGCTGTTATGGATAAAAAATTAATGAATTTATTTTTGTATTTATTGTTTATTAAGTCGAATTTAGTTTCCCGGTCTAACTGTGTGAATTGTTCATTAGTGATTTTTGTTATATTTTTTTTTTTGACTATGATATCGCAATATTTAGTTCTATTATATTTTGAAATGTTTTTAGTGGTTTTACGTTTTTGCTAAATGATTTTTTCCCAATTTCGACCGGAGTAAAAGAATCACATCATATACCTGCCTATATGGTGTGTGATATCATTATACTATTTGCCAACATTTAGTCAATCTTTTATCCATGGAAGGAATGTCTTTACAATGTCCTAATGCAATTTAATTAGACTTCGGAAGCCATAGAGTAGGTACCTAGTTGCAAATATATATTAATCTGGTACATAATAAAAACAAACAACTGAAGAATCGCTCATTTGGAATCCCGAAATAATAAGTTGTGGTTTCGGTATGTCGGACTCCCCATACTACACACAAGCATTCAAGCAAAACTGAATAGCATAATTTAATGCCAAATATTCCTAGATGGGGCGTGGTAGTTTTGGTATCACCCCAAATTTAAATTTCTCTTAGTTCATTATGAGTTTGCCTTACAAGATAAAACGGTGACATGAAAAATAATACAAACGTAGCATAAACAATAACCCTTGATGAAAAGGATGACCACCAGGGTTCGTTCCGGAATCGAATACCTTTGCTATTATACGATATATAGGCGGTATCATCCCATTTGGCCGAATGCTATTTTTTCGAATCCCATTTTGCCGAAAAATTTAAAATAAAATTGTATTTGTTAGGTCATAAAGACTAAAAAATTAATACAAGGTTCCTAATATATTGTGACAAAAAGTGGTTAAATAAGTTTTTAATATTTCTAACTCTAAAATTCAAAAATTCACTTTTTTCTGTTGCTTTTCGCTATAATTGATGTATTATTAAAGTGGGAAGAAAGCTATTTCAGGTGACATCGTCGCGGAAACATCGTTCCGTAATCTTATCGCTGATAAAGTGACAATAGTAATAAAAACTTACATCTACAAATGTAAAATGTTACACATATAATGATGATGAGTTTACTCACAGTCACTCTCTTTATAATCTGCAGTCACATTTGCCACTCGTACTAGTTATTTAAGTGTTGTATTTTAAAAGTGTATTTTAATATGTCTTGGTATACAATTAATTCAAACCGCGGCAAACCGCTATTAGTTGTAGATAATTATATACATAGGATTGACCGAAATAATGGAAATAATGAATATTATAAGTGTATTGATAACTGTGGAGGACGAGCAATATTAAGATCGCAAACGACTGCAATAATATCCAAAATTCATCATCACCCGACGCATGGAGCTGAATTGGCACGACGTGGATTTCGAGAAACTCTAAAGGTAAAATAAATCTTCAGTTTGTTTATATATTATATTATAGTTTGTATATATTATAAGTATACGTATATATATTGCGTTAATATATAAATAATACAGTGTGATTGATTAAGCGTAAAACACTCATTATTTCAAAAAGTATTCGTGTTTTTGAAAACAATTTTTTACATAGTTTTAAGTCGTTAAAAATAATACGTTTTTATTAAACAATTATATTTTTAAATATTTTTTATCCCCTATATTTTTTTTAGTTTTTTAGTTTTTTGAATGACAACATAGAGTTTTAATTTCATATTCCAAAGCAGAATAATTTTCTGAGTATTTTGATACATAAAAATCGAATTTTGGGCGAGTAGTTTATGAGTTATACGTATTTATAGTTTAGACAAGCGGAGTGGAGTGGTACGGGGTACCCCGCAAAATTTTAAATACGTAAACTCATGAACTACTGGTCCTAAATTTGATTTGTATGTGAATAACGATTTTTTTTTTTTACTACGATAACTTATAACAAACCTTGCATTAAAAATTAACTTAATTAAATTAAATTTTAAAGATTTTTAATATAATAAATTATATGCCCCGGGCGCCAAATTTTTAAATAGTATAATATTAAATATTATAAAATATTATTATATTTTTTATATATATATTATAATAATAAATCATATATCAAGCGTGTATATAGTATACATATATAATTAGTATGTAGATCACATAAAAAACGAATTATTATATATTTAGGAAAAAGTGGTTTCAAATCCAACAAAATCTGTGCCTCAGAATTTCCACGAAGTGAGACGATCCCTTGTTTCTTCAGGAATAAAAGGTTGCACTATATCAGAAGTAGAAGATGCTGTTCCTGTATATACTAGTGTCAGATCTTCAGCATACAGAAAGCGAATGAAATTGGTACCAAAATTACCTACAAAGTTATCGGAACTTATTCTTGAGAACGAATGGAGATCAACTAACGACAGAAAGGATTTTTTATTAGGTAATTATTTTTTCATGACAACTTGAGAAGTAGGTACTGCTCAATCAGTTAATAATACAAACCATTAATAACTAAATGTATATAGGATGTGATGGTCTTGACGACAAAATTGTTGTATTTGGGACGGAAGGATTCTTAAGAAGACTATGCAGTAGTGAAATTATTTTTATGGATGGGACATTTAAATCAGCACCTCAGTTATTTACCCAAATTTATACTTTGCACAGCTATGTTGTAGGAATAATGATACCATTGGTAATTATAATTATAAAAATAAACTAATAGGAGTTTTTAGTACATAATTATTAATTATAGAAAATTGACTTTAAAGGCTTATGCATTGCTACCCAACAAAAGCACAGAAACGTATTCCAGAATGTTTAAAATAATAAAAGAAGCTGCTCTAAGGAATGGTTTAATATTTAACCCCAATACATTTCAAATAGACTTTGAAATTGGTATGATTGTTTCAATTAGAGAAACTTTTGGATATACAACATCTATAAAAGGATGTTTATTCCACTTGGGTCAATCAATTTGGCGGAAAGTTCAAAATTTAGGGCTTGTTCGTGATTATAATCAAAATGACGATATAAAAAAAACTGTACGCCGTATGTGTAGCCTAGCTCTAATACCAATAGACCAAATCGATGATTGTTGGACAGAAATTCATGCCCAAGCGCCTCAACATGAAGGTAAATATTAAAAGGTATTTAAAATTTGTGTACTACAATTTTTATATTTATATAAATAAATTATTTAGGTTTGGATAGATTGATGAGTTACTTCGTAGAAACTTATTTGGATAACGACGTTAGTATATTTAGTCGTAGCATGTGGAACCACTACGAAACAGACCATACGAGGACAATTAACCACCTCGAGGGTTGGCATGCAGCTCTTAACAGGACTATATGTCGACCACACCCAAACATTTTTATTTTAATCAAAGAATTAAAAAACCAGCAGCAAAATTTTGAACTTGATATTATTACTCAAAAAAAATGTAACCAAGCTCCGAAAATGAGGAAAAAGTACAAAACTTTAGAAGACCGATTAAAAACGGGAAAAGAGCGGTAAATACTAAATAATTAACTATATAATTATTATAATATTATATTAATACCTCAAATGTATGTTTAATTCAGATTTGGAAATGGACAAATATCTATTATGGAATATCTAGATGCGATTATTTACCACTTCCATCTTGAATAAAATTATAAATATAAATATAAATTTTTTTATACATTTTTTGACAATTAATGTTTTTATATATTTTTACTAAATATTAATTATTTTTACTAATTTCTACTATACATTTTTGACAATTAATGTTTTTATATATTTTTACTATAACGTAATTATTATTTCATTTATTTTTATTATTTCACCATTTTATTTGACTATATATTTTAAAATAATATTATAACGAAACAAAATTCTATTTTACTATGCTTCGGCGAGATGGGTTTCGGCGAGATGGGTTTCGGCGAGATAGGTTTCGGCGAGATGGGTTTTCGGCGAGACGGGATTCGGCGAAATGGGTTTCGGCGAAATGGGCCCAAATCGATGAAAATATTTAAGGTGAAGGCCAGGGAACTATTAACATTTAAAAAAAAAATAGTTCTATCTTCACGCAACTGAAAATAACCACTATATCCGAAAAGGTTGAAAACAAAATAAAAAACCACGACCGTTGCAGAGGTTTCGGTTAGGTACTATTGTAGTCAATTTTGGAATAGAAATGATATCTTTATTATTTTTAATTCACATCATAGTTTATCTTCTAATTTATTATCATTCATAATGACAAAATTGTACTATGAACTAGATATTGAATTTCTTTACTTTTTAATTGCAGCAATAAACTAATATAATGAATAACCTTATATTTGGGTTAGGATTTGTTTAATCTGATGAAAAATGTGTACAGTTTGGATAATTTTGACTAAAAATAAAATCAATTTTTTTACATATTTTGTTAATATTTTAGTAACCATATTTTTCTATTTTCTTGATTTTTTATTTACTTTCGACGACGACAAACAATATCTGCCATACATAACGGCGTCCACTATTAAATGCACCACTGATAAGTTAAATGGTAAATATAAATTGAATACTAATTTTTATCATCTACTCCCATTACATCTTAGCACATTGTTTTCATCGGGTTACAGAAACAATATGACAAAACTACACAGAAGTTAACTTATTTTTTTTATGTTTTGAACCGACGACGCTTTAGGCACTGCTTTCACATTGCTTCCGTGCAGTATATGTAAGAGTACACTCTTCATCAACAAATACGTACATAACATTTATTCATATTATAAGTTATTTTATATTTTTTTTATATTTAAATACTGCTGAATGTCAAAATACATTATTATGAATATGAATATAATCATAAACCAATACAAAAATATTATAATTATTCCGTTAAAAGAGGGAAAAAATAATAGAAAGGTTTGATCTTCCCCATCAAAATGCATTTTTTTCAAAAAATCATTTTCAATAAAAAAATCCTCAGTTACATTTATGTTATTTATAAATTATCATCATTATGATATTAGTTCATTCAAATTAAAAATTTTATTGTGATTATAAAATAATAAATAATTATCCGCTGAAACGTTCAATACATCCATGATGAGAGTCAAAAAAAAAATTACAATATAATTAGAATCGAATTAAAATATTTATTTAACAACTTTATTTTTAGTTATAATAAATCAAGATATGTTATCTTATTATACTAATAAATTTCTAAAAAATGTCGTGTAGTCTTTTTCATTAATCATTGCTCTACAATAATTTTGAACCGGAAATGCCCTTAAATATTCTGAAAAAATTAAGTTTTAGATTTTTAGGCAATTTGCATTCTATTGGCCTATCAAAAACTCGCTGTATTTGATTACAAACGTATATAATGATACATTTTTGAAGCGGACCATTCAAAATGTTATTCAACACAAAGTGATTATATAATAATTAGTTTTACAATGAAAATATATATATTTCCAATCATCATATATTAAAAAAAAATTTTAATTTTACGATTTTGATAAGTGTTAGAAATACTTACTATATTCTACAAAACATTTGTATGCAAAAATGTATAATAACCCGAAAAAATTAATAAATATATGACTCCCAAGTCCCAGCACAATATTATGATAACCCAGAATCGCCGAATGTTCCTGGAATAACTTGTTCTATTGACGTCAAATACTTGAGACAGAAAACTATGAGGTTATTCTTATTTGATCATGTTATGTCAAATCATTATCTTACTATTGCACTACTAGGAATATTCTCCGAAAAATGTTCTCAGGAACTTGGAATATCCCAGAAATATTTCTAAACTTATTTTTACAGAAAAAAAATGTAATTACTTCCTCCAGCTGGAATAAAATAAAAACAGAAGTTTGGTTAATAAATCACGCAAGTCTTTAATTTACTTAGGTGCTTTCCCCGCTTTATCACACGACGCACTTAAAACGTGCTTCATCGTATCACACGTTTATTCGCCGTTTTATTTGATTTTTAATTGCCATTAAGGTTACTAATACACTGTGCATTACTTCTGTTCTATGCTACATGCAGCTGATTCCGTATTCATAAAACGTGTTAATTCATACGTATGATACAACGACATAGTATCGTTTACATGTCGTTTGCTGTTCATGGTATCTAACGTCCGGGTCGTGCCCTTATCTTATCCACGCATCTGTTGTTAACCGGTGCAACTCGTTTGCGCACAATCTACATTTTTTACCTAGATATCGATGACTCGTTTGCGCACAACGAAATCAGTCGTTTACCTGTAACGGACGACTCGTTTGCGCACAACATAAACACTGAGTAACATATATTTTATATTTTTAAATTTGGACTTACCTAAAGTAATTGAATTATCGGTAAAAATTATCAGTACAAATTACCAGCATATCAATAATCAATATATATCGATTTAAAATAATCGTCGTGTATTAGGAAAGCATAATACTTTTAAACAGTCGTTCGCCAGAAAGCTGTACTATAACAACTGACTATATTGACTATGGATATCGAAATTTGTGATGTTTTTGAAACGCGTCGAGGAAAAAAATGTTTAAACATAGAAAATTATAAATTTAGAGAATTCCGAACTTTAAAATCTGGTGATAAAAATTTTAGGTGTACAAATAAAAATTGTTCCGTAAGTGCTGTAGTTAGGTTAGTTAATGAATCATATAAAATTTTAAAAATTACAAACACGCATACCCATGACGAGTACGACGACCGAACAATTCATCGAGAAGTAGTAAGAAGCAATTTGAAACGTAGAGCCGAAGAGGATTTACATATTAAACCAAATAAACTAATACGCCGGGAATTGAAAAACAACGAAAAATCTGAACATCTTCAATATAGCGATATGAAATTAATTCGAAGATCCATGTATGAAAAACGAAAAAAATCCTTTCCAAACATACCGAGATCTTTAGAAGATGCTAAAAAACAATTAGTTGATGATCAGCATAATATTACTTACAAAGGTAATAAATTTTGTTTCGTTAGTGATGATGAAAATATATTTATATTTACATGTAAACAAAATTTGGAATTGCTACAAAGTGCAGAACACGTTTTTGGGGATGGGACATTTTCATTCGCTCCGAAATATTTTGTTCAACTTTATACTATTCACGTATTTACAAACAATTTTTATGTTCCTGTGGCATTTTGTTTTTTAAGTAACAAACATACTGATACTTACATCAGTATGTGGAAAACATTACAAAATATATGTATTCAAATTACTGGTAATATAATAAATTTAAGCAATTTTCATGTCGACTTTGAAAAATCTGCGCATAATGCAGTATTGCAAATTTTCCCTAAATGCAAAATCATGTGTTGTAACTTTCATTTAGGGCAAAATTGGTTTAGGCATATTCAACAACATAAATTATTATCGAGCGAGTACTTAAACAACGACTCAGAAGTTGGAAAATGGATGAAATGTTTTTTTGGATTAAGTTATTTACCCCCTGACGAAGTTTCCGATGGATTTTGTGATCTTATGTCAATAGCACCAAGTACTACGTCTAATATTTCTATATTTTCCGATTATATTTTAGAAAATTACATAACATCGGACAGCAATTTCCCTCCAACATTATGGGCTTGTGAACCTACTAATAATCCTAAGACTACTAATGGTGCCGAGAGTTATCACAAACAATATAATAGTCAGTTTTACACTGCTCATCCGCACATACATCAAGTAATCGACGTCATTATTGGAATTCAAAGTGACACTGATTTAAAAATTAATTCGATAAACAATAAAATCATAAATTTCAAAAGAAAAGAGACAATTAATAAGGAGATACAATTGGAAAACATTTGGAATGAATATAAAAATAATATTATTAATCGTTTAACTTATATGAAGAAAATCGGACTTAAATGTCACCATTCTAAATTAGTATAATTTTATAACTAATAGACTACTATTATTACTTATTAAACCTACAATGCATGTTTTTTAATATATTTTAATTTTTGTAATATTAAAATCATTATTTAAACCTAAAATATGTGTGCGCAAACGAGTTGTGATTTTGTGCGCAAACGTGTTGTAAAAAAGGTAAATGTGCGCAAACGAGTCGCACCCGTTGTTAACGTCCGCGTCGAATGATGACAGGCTCGGATAAGAAACATACTTGTCGTTTAGAACTCGTCATGGCATTATTCAGTTTACAGACTATTTTTTAAAATCATAAACTACAATGTACGTATTTTTGTATAGCTTTACATTCGTCAGTGAGTCATGTTGCAAATACATCGAACCGGACTGAAACAAAAACCCAGGAAGCATCTATCCAACTACCAGGGTATAACACATATTCTTTTTTTTTTTCTATTATTTTGCAACTAAAAACATAATAATTCTCTAAAAGAAGCTTTTGACGAATTAGCCCATAAAAACAATCAGTTTTTAATTGTGTGTGTGATCTTAGACTTATAACTCCACATTGATGTTAAAATTTGAAAGCTCGCCCTCAAATGTGTTGTATTTCCATCTATGCAACTCATAATGGAAAATTTTGTAAGAATATACTCCTCTACAGGAAGAACATAATTTAAAAAATGAAACTGATAACGTACCTGGTCGATCTGGAATAAAATAAAAATTGTTTTTAGACATTAATAATAAAATGTTTTTTAATATCCCAATTTTGATGAATTTTTCCAATATTGTTTACCGTCTTACTAAGACAGAAAAATATCATTAAAAAGAATATTCAATGGTGTAGGATGCCCAACGCATTACACCCTACAGTCGGCAATTAAAATATTTTGTTCCCTGGGATGGTTATTGGATGGAGTTCATTATGTAATATTTACTTGAGCATGAAGGTCGTTGAGGTTACCAAATAGCTCTTACAGTCGTGTAATTATGTATCACTATAAGAATATTCCAGATATATTTTTCTAGCTCTAGATAAAATCATTCAGAAAATTAAATACTATTTTTTATACGTAAGCTCTTGCGACGAAATTCAGACGATTTCCAAGTGAATTGAAGAATAGTGTTAATTAGTAAAAAAATACGGTGTGTGTATGTGTGTGCGTGTGCTTGACTAGAAGTTGGTAAAATGTTCGTTCCAATGAAACATCTGATTATACTGCTCTCTGGGCTCGCATAAATGTGGTGTCAGCTACTTTGATGTAACGGATCGAGCTACTTGCACGTGTGGTGTTGTTTTCGGTTGTTATTGCCAATTTTTTGTAGAGAAATTAATTTACACTTGTACTTGGCTATTATGCCCTATGATTTGTAAAATTATGAGAGATCAAGCACTATTAGAACATTAGATGTTTTCAGAGTGGTTAATGATTTCGAGTTAACAATTTATAAATTGTGTGAGGTCCATGTACTCTATATTATATTATATGTGGAGATTCCGAGACCCTCAACAACTTCATATATTATTTTCTTGTAAAACCTTGGGGATTCAGATCATTTACAACTATAAACTGAATTAATTAATTAATTAAATATCTAAACCTTGAGTAGGTATTTAACAAAAAAAAAAAAATATTAAATTCGTCTTGAGAGTAATCTCGAGAGTTCGTAAGAAATTGTTCGTATACTAAAATAAGCATTAGATTTTTTGACTATAAATTAGATAGGCATACAACAAAATTGATAATAAAATAGTATAAAAATAACATTTCGCTGCAAAACAGTCAGAATATTAATCAAAAAAAGTGATTATGTAATTTTTTTTTATAATGATAATATAGAAATTTTCAACTGTCATAAATTTAAAAAATAATAATTGGATTCTACGATTTTAATAAATCTTTTCAATACTTACTATACTCTACAGAACATTTTTATAAAAATAATTTTTAAAAAAAACACTAAAATATTAAAAACAATATTTGGATTTTATGATTTTGATAAATCTGGGCCATACTTACTATTGCCTATAGAACATTTTTATCCAAATATTTAAAAAAAAACTACAAAAAAATTCAAAAAAATATGAGACGTAACAGATTATTATGATAACCCATAAGCGAAAAATGTTATTTGGATAATAAATTATTTTCACATAATTTACAGTAGATAGAAAACTATACTATAATTTCATTATTTTATGTCATCATTATTGTAATTATGCACTACTAAAAATATTCTCAAGCGAATGTTCCCAGGAACTTGGGATATTCTAGAAATATTTCTCTAAATTTAGAGAACAAACACTTTTAAAAATATTATTACCTCCAGCCGCTGAAATACAAAAAAAAAGTAGTTAGGTATGAATTATTAAATACATTTTTTATTGAAAATGTGATTTCAATAAATTTATCCGATATTCCTAACTGATACAGAAAATTGTCATAAAAAGGAATATACAATGCCCAACAAATGACACTGTGTTCTGGACAATCAGAACATCAATTTCCTATGGATAAGGTGTGTTCATAATGATATTTACTTGATCTGAAACATTCTATGAGATTAATGAGTAACCATTACATTAATTTAATGATCTGCAACTATAAAGATTTTTCTAGGAATGTAACGGGACATGGAATGTTCCTGAAATATTACTCTAAATCTCAGGAAATATCTTTAAAAAAAATTTGGCAACTTAAATAATTATTATAGATTGGGTACAAATAACTGCAGGCACAGCATGCTGACTTTACTAGACTTATTCTCCATAAGAGTCTTTTGACTAATTAGCCCCTATACAAAAGCTACCAGTTTTTTAGTTATATTTAAAAGCTCAACCTGGAATGTATTTAATTTACATTTATGCATCTCATAATGGAAAACTTTGGAATATACCCATACACCTCTATAAGAATAACATTATTTAAAAAATGAAACTGATAACGTACCTGGTCGATCTGGAATATAATAAAAATTGAATTATGTATTAAAAATAAAATAATTTTTGAATATCTCAATTTTAATGAATTTTAACAATATTGTTTACTGCCTTACTAAGACAGACAAATGTCATTATAAAGAATGTTGAATGATGTAAAATTCCCATCGCATGATATTATATAATCGGCAATTAAAATATTATGTCCCTGGGATATCCAGTTAATTTTATACAATTTATTGAGCAAGACAAATCTATGAGGTTACTGAATAAAAGTTACTCTCACTTCATGATGTTATATTCAGAATATTCTTGAAGGAATTTATCCGGAAATAAGAAATGATTCTGAAATATATCTCCAACTCTCGGGAAAGACTTCAAAATTATATTATTATTGTAATTAAGAATATATTAAAAATGCGACCATCTAGCAAGTATCTTTTATTTGATTTAAATAATACTAAACAATTAAAAACCATTTTTAGAATCATCCTGTTATATTTTATAGTACCCATTCTTTTTTGTGATTCGGAACATTTACCACAACAAGTTCAATTAAACATATGACATAATTGGCATTTTAGTTTTGTGGGATCATTGCCCACCCATTCCTCGCACCAATTAATGTTTAAATAAAAAATCTCCCATTACAATTTTCATTTGCTTCCACATATTTTCTCATAATGGAAAAATTAAAAGAATAAATAGTACTTCTCATAAGACAAACAGTTTATCAAATAAAGTGGTTACGTACAGAATTGACCTGTAATCAAATATAAGACATAGTAAATACATAAGAATTATGAAATATTATGGAATTTCCCTACTTTCATAACTATCACAAATATTTTTATCAAACAGCATGGTGTCATCAAAAGTAATTTAAAAAAAGCTGGTATGTTTACATCACTCTACTGTACAATATTGTACAAATAGGTCACTGTAATAGATATTGTTGAATTTTAATTCAATGATACAAAATCATATATACGAAAAACGATTCTGAGAGAAAACGATTTGTCAGTCAATAATGTTACTTAGTAATTTACTACATTAGATGATATTATTGCGATTACAGTACTTTAGTTATCTAATTTATCAGTACTACAGTACATTAAAATACATTTGAATGGTCGTAGTGTGTATAAAATACAATAATATACTTTAAATTTTAATGTACATACTAATAATATTTTTAATTTTGGTTATTTAATGTTATTTCGTCCACATTTGAACTTAAGAAAATTAAAATTAAAAACAGTGTTTATATTTTTTTTACAATTTTAGAGACAGAATAGTCGACTCTCTTGGAACATTGTTTTAAATTTTCAGTTTTTAGCTTAAAGAGTTTCTAATTTTTTTACTTAAAAATTATTTGTAAATTTTAAATGACATAAGTTTTTTCTAAATTTGAACTTTAATCGATTATAAAAATAAAAATTCCAAAAATGACGACTTCACGGCAACATAGACATTAGATATCTTAATGGTTAATATTATGAGGTATTACCCAAATTCATGAACGTTCGATTCCAGTGGGGGAAACCAGGTATTTCAAATTTTTTTTTTACATATTGATACAATAAAACGAGTATGTACGAAGTGTGCCGACCGACCTTGAGACTGACTGAAGCGGTTTTTTTATTCGTATCTATGTGAATAAGTTTCACTTCATCAGTGAAGTACTTTTAATACAATTTTTTTATGTAGGAATACAGCCAAGTTAGCCAAGTTTAAAATATAAAATATTTGTGATTCGGATCATTTAATTAAAACTGTATGATTTATTTAACATTAAATTATCATTTGAGGAGGTGGTAAACTCTCCCGATCGTATGGTAAGCAATCTCGATTTTCAAAACTAGTAAGCTCTCCAGAGTCAATATTATGTTTACCACAAGGAAATGTGTAATTTCTGTTCAGTTATTTTGAATGTTATTGCTACACTATGAATGGGATTCACTGCAGAGATTGTGATTATCATATTAAATACTTATTATCAATTGTATTACACTATTACTGTTAATATGAATTTGTAATTTAAATGTGTAAAACGATATTAACTATAATGGCTTAATCAAGTTTTTCAACTTTACCGACAGCGTAATACGAATAATGACCCATGGTCGCCAAGCTTAGAAGTACTGATGTATCGAACAACCGGGAAAGTTTACACGTTACCGTAAGGTGGAATTGGAGTAAACCTGGGAAAGTTTACCATTGGGAGAATTTACAATAATATGAACAATATTGACGTAACAATATATTATTATTTTCTAGATGGCGATTTAGGAACTTAGGAGTTCTTAAGGAATTACTAGTCCATCAGACTCCTAAAGGCTGTCAGGTGTTTGGTTTTGTGCTATCGTAGTCCTTCTCCACAAACATGGATGTTGAAAATGATGTTTCATAATGAAAAACTTTATATGAATATACAACACAATATAAGAAACATCTTTTACAAAATAAAACGAATTACGTACTTAGATAATCTGGAATTGAGTAAAACGGTATTTATATTAATACTCTTTTTAAATTTCTCTATTTTGATAAATTGTTTTACAGAAACATGTCATAAAAAATTATTTAAATATACTAAAATATATAATACTCATAAATGACATTCTATCCTTGTAAATTAATATATTATGTTTATGAGAACAACTGTTTTTGTTTAAAGACCTGATAATCATGACTTAACATCAACTGCCAAGTACCCAGCGGTAACCATACATAAACAAGAAAAAATTCACTAATTTCTTCTATTACTATAATATTCTGCAAACAATATAAATAATAAATAATCCAAAAAAAGTTTAAAAATCTACAGTGATTTTGAAGATCTCCATTAGACCAAATCAATAAAATGTGTATTTTTCGGAAAATCCTTTTATATTGCACATTTAGATCATTAGAGTTATTCCAAATTTCCAGTTCGTACGTGTTTGCGCACCATCGCCGATGGACGTCGGGTTGGTCGTCGAACATTCGTGAAGTTATAAACCTTCAGCCTCCCACCATTTTGGCGTGTCTTCAGCCGGAGTCTATCAGCGTCGTGGTCGTCAACTAGTTCTTGACTAGGGATCCCAGATTTATTTATTTTAAATACGGGCCATTTTAAATCATACGTATTTAGTAGGAATACATTGGCGTATTTACAAGAGGGGGGGGGGGGTCTAAATATGCTACTGGATAAATACTATATACTTGAAATGTACTTTTCGTAACTATTTATTACATATGCTATAATAAATAATAATAATATAAAATATTGTGCCGACTGCCGATTTGATAGCCGATATATTATCAGTAATCAGTGTAACCACAAAATCAAAAAAGACATTTGTTGTCATTATAATCAGATAATTATCATTTGATTTAGATATTATCATATTTTATCAATAATTAAAAATTAAAAATGCTAAATGATAAGAAAAAATCTAATTTTTGAAATAATTTTAAAATAACGGGATGGGTTGTCCAAAATACGGGACAAAAGTGTTATTTTTGATTTTTTGATGGGACAACGGGACGCTTCATTCAATTACGGGACAATCCCGTTAAATACGGAACGTATGGGATCCCTATTCTTAACGCACGTTCTTACTGGACCGGCCAGTGTCTCTCGCTGTCATTGTTAGCGTTTTGTTTCGTTTGAGTCGACTTCATGGTCTCGTTGTACTAGTGTAGGACGTTAAACACCCCCTCCCCCCCGCCCCTTGGCACGAGTTGACTGTCCGTCGTGCTTTTTCACCCCGCCATCGGCGTCTCCCGTGCTTTAGACCGATTCTAGACTAAGTATCTTAGTACCTGCTTAACGCGTATCGACCGCACCGTACCACAGAGGACGACCTTTGTCCTCGAGATAAACACGCCTAAATCGCCAAATGTACAGACTAATAATACAAATAAAAGTATTACTATCAACAGAAACAAAACTAATATACAGGTGGCTCACCAAAACAGTCCTTCAAATAAGCCCGATTCAAACAGCATGGATAATGATTGTCATTCACAAACGAATAAGCGGGATCTTTACAGGTCCTCAAACTCAGCTTCCGAACCATAAAAAGAAAATTTTTGCTACATGTAACAGATTTGAAATATTCGCCAAAGACGATACGTTTGACACTACTACTGCTGAAAATATACCCAACTCTCATCAAACTAATACTAATACTGATGCCGAAATTTTCACTAAACCTTTTCCGCCTATATTTGTCAAGGGTGTCGAATATAATCCCGAACTATGTACGACCTTAATTGAGCTAATTGGTGTTGACAATTGCATATGCAAGTCTACAACTAACTCATTGAAAACCTAGTGCCCAACCTAACCTGACCCTAGTGCGTACAGAGCATTAATACAATACCTCAAAACTGAAAAAGCTGAATATCACACTTACCAACTGAAAGAAGACAAAACCACTCCACATAGTTATTCGTAACCTTCACTCATACACGGCTCTAACTCTAATAAAGGAGGAGTTAGTAGTTTGATGTTTTGAGCTAAGTTAAGTTACTAATGTGTTACACAAAGTCAGCGAAACCCCCCTTCCACTATTCTTCATCAATCGCGAGCCTACTCATCAGTCTAATGGAATTTTCAAACTTTCATTACTACTTCACTGTAAAATTAAAGTTGAAGAACCTTATGAACCAAAAAACAATCAGTCAATGTTTAAATTGCCAACAATACGGACACAAAAAAGGATACTGTGGATACTATCCTCGTTTTGTTCGTTGTGGAGTGAATTATCAGTCATCTGCATGCCCAAATTCAAGAGATGTCCTTCCAAAATGCGTCCACTGTTCAAAAGCCACCCATTCAACTACAAAGGCTGCTCAATCTACAAAGAACTTCAACGTCGAAAAAATCCCAGATCACCAAGTAACAGAATAGATAGTAATAATTATAAAACTAAATCCACTTATGTACAAGGTAGCCGTCCACCTAATCACACTCACTCTAATCTACAAACGCAAACTTACTCTCTGACTAGGTCCAACATTTCACTTAATGTCACTTCACCTCTTACCAATGAAACTCATCCTCCTGATTTAAACAAATTAATGTCCAGCTTTTTAGACGAATTAAAAACATTAATTGATCCCCTTATATCTCTATTAACTAAAGTAATTTTCAAGATTCTAGACAAATAATGTCCAATAATTATAATAATTCCGTCACCGACAACTCGCTCTTAAGATTACACTTTAACGCTAATGAACTCAAAAACCATTTCCATGAACTCGAATCTCTTCTATCAATAAACGCATTGATATTGCCCTCATTTCCAAGACTCACTTCACAAAATACTCGTATATCCATATTCCTAGTTATACCTTAATTAAAACAAATCACCCAGATAACAAAGCGCACGGTGGTGCTACTATTTTTGTTAAATCCACTTTTATAACTACTTTATTATAGGCGGCCATTTCAATGCCAAACGCCAATCATGGGGGCGCAGAGTGAATAACCTACGTGGTGTCACCTAACACCTTGTACAATTTTATCAATCTAAAAAGATTTAAAGTTCTAGCTTCAACTGATCCAACGTATTGGCCTTCGTCTTTCGGGAAAAATCCAGATATACTAGATATTTTTGTGACCAGAATACCAAATAACTTATTTATTTACTAAAAATTTACTTGATTTTAATTCCAATCACTCATCAGTGCTCCTACTCTCAGTACTTCCCCAAATTATAAAGAATCCAATAAACTATTTAATAAATTCACAGATCGTTCCAAGTTTACCTAACTAGTCGATAAAGAAATGCATTTAAACATAAAAACTTTCCCGACGATATAGATTTAGCTATCTACAACCTTACTAATGTTATACAAACTGCAGCCTTTTCAGCTACAAATAATATTCTTGCTCCTCCCTCATCAGATCCATTACCTATGTATATACGGAACAAAATAGTCGAAAAACGAAGAGCTAGAGCTCTCTTCCAGCGCACTCGGCTCCCTTCTCATAAACTAATTTACAATAACCTGGCTATGTGTGTTCCTAGAAATGTCCTTTTATATAAACTTCAGAAATTCCTTCCACCCATTTACTACCTACTCATCAAATCCTATCTAACTAATCGATATTTTCAAGTTCGCTAAGGATCGGTTTTTCTGATTTAGCTTCTATAAATGTCGGTGTGCCTCAAGGTGGCCTCTTATCTCCAATTCTCTATGACATATTTGCAACTGATCAACCTACTACCCCCCCCTTCCAACACATTAGTAGCTGACTATGCTGATGCCAAAGCACTAATATCCATTAACAATAATCCAATCCTATCTTCAATAAATCTACAAACTCACCTTAATGCTATTGAAAAATGATTATAAAATGACGGTTTAAAGTCAACCAGAAAAAAACCATTCACACAAAATTTACCCTCAGACATACTCCTTGTCCTGGTGTTGTTCTTTACAGAATTAAAATTCCCTATTCTCCAAAAATCATATACCTTAGCCATACTTAAGATCAAAGGTTAACGTGGGCTCATCATATCATAACCAAAAGATTATCATTGAATCATTGTCACGAACCCTTATTATCCAATAATAATCATACCTCTATTAGAACAAAACTGCTTATATACAAAATACTAGTGAAACCAATATGGACCTACGACCTTCAGCTTTGGGGCAATGCGAAAAAGACAAATATCTTGAAAATCCAAAACTTTCAAAATATTGCGCTTAGAAAACTAATGAATGCGCTACCCTACGTGTCAAATCATAAACTACACACTGACTCAAAACTTAACTCAATAAACGATGAAGCTAAAATATTTTATAAAAAATTCCATAACCTTCTAAATAATCACCCCAATCAATTAATAAATTCCCTCAATACCTGGAAATCCTCCGATACGTCTGAAGCATTAGTGGTGTCGATATCTCTTAAATTTAATTTAATTTAAAAAAATGTATAAATAAATAAATAATTATCATGTTAGCAGAAAGTGTTATCAATGGGTGTCTTCTTTCAACAAAATCTCATGATATGTTAATAACCTTTATCACATTTTCTTGTTGTGTCTAGTATCGATACAGATTGTTAATTACTTTTAAAAATAAAAATAAAAAACATAAAAAACTGATAACGTACTTAATTTATCTGGAAAAAAATTTACATTAATTTAAAAATTCATAAATTCCATAATTTTAATACATTTTACCTATACTTTTAACCGAAGTAGAAAATTGCCATGAAAAATAACTTAAAAAAATACTAAAATACATGACCAGTGAATGAAAAAATTTCTTCACATGGAACTCTGGCCATGACAATTAACATAAATTATTTCCACTGCGATACCCACAGCGATTATTGTTCCAATTACTTGAACTTGAAAACTATGAAATTGTTTTCACTTCATGACTTGCATGTCAAGGCTTGGAAAATCAACTATGTTTTTTAACACTTTTTTTTCTGAACTTGTATGAAATATAAGTCAAGTAGAAAATAAAAGTAACTTAACTTAGTTAAAAAGTTACTTGTTCCATTAAAAATAAAATATAACAGTTTTTTTTAACACTTACATATATTATAGTAATTTAATAAAGGTCTTGCAGTTTAAAATATTTTTATACCTTAATACTTTAATCAATGAGGAAATCTAACCAAATAATTATCCTTATGTTTCTGTATTTTTTTACCTAATACTAAACAATTATCTACTAAATTATTTATTTATTTATTTATTAGAACATTATTAATACCCTGACTACATAAATTATCATTATATCTTATTGTAAATGTAATTTCATGAATAAATAAAAATATAACTATAGGTACCTAGTAACTAAATGAGTATACAAATCCGTATACCTAATATGATACTGAGAAAAAAATATGGTTTTCTTTTCACAATAAGGTGCTACCCCCATAACTTTTCTGTTTGTTATATAATCTGTGAGTATACAATGTTATAATTGTATTTAAAATTCTTTAAAATTATCATTTATTTGTTTATAACATACTATATTTATAAAGAATACATTCTTGTTATTCATCACAAAAGAATAAAACCCACTGTCTGTCCTCTAAAAATTCTGTATTATATCGGTGAGATCTGATGTTCATGAATAAACTTGACACTGTGATGCATGCTTTTACCTCATTTGTTCGAGTAAAAAATGACAACCATTTATGATCAAACAGATAAATTTGTATTCCTTTACAATAACTATTTAATCTAAAAGCTAAGGCATCCAAACTTGTAGCAAATCTAAATTCTTAGATCAATATTCCTAATTTCAAGTTCATACGTTTTGTAGGTTCTGAGAAGATGAGTGATTGAGTGATCGTATTTGGCTTATATGTTATACAAATAAAACACATTTTTGAAATAATCCAATTCTCTTAATATTATCCTGTAATATTTTAGGCATAAAATATAGTTTATTTTATGTTATAGACACTACTGACATGGTTACTTTTAAAGTATTCTTAATCAATTAAGGTTTTATTTTGCAGATATTTAACTATACATACAGTTCATAAATGCTTGGACTTCAGCCTCATATCCTGTAAAAAACAACATTGTGATAATTTATATTTTATTTTGGTGTATTTACATTAAAATGCTTTTAATTCATATAAGTCATTAACACAAAAGGATAAATATTCTATGCAATCAAAAAATAATTGAATAGAAGTAAAAATTTAAAATGCATCTTCAAATTTTTTCAAATATCATAAAGCGTGTCTTTCTTATATCGCTGTACGTATATTTCTTTCAAAATATAAAAATTTAATTTTGATATTTGTATATTCAATTGGATTTCATGGAAACATTCCTAAGTATTTCATTAGCATCTCCACAGAAATAGACTCATATTTAAATATAATTCTTTATATTATGCTTCTTAAAATTGAACATTTTTCTAAGAATAAACACCACCATAAGACAATCATATTTTCCAAAATAAAACTGATAACTTACTTGAAATATCTGGAATAAAATACAAATTATATTGTAATATATTTTTAAATATCTAGATTCTGATAAATCATAATTATATATTATTTAACGACACATATAAATGTTGAGTACATTGTACTGGTTAATATTAATATTTGATATCTCCTTGAATAAAATTTTCATTGGACGATGTTTAAATGAAGTTTATTTTCTCAAAGTCGCCTGACGAAAATTTAAGGTAAGAATAATACACGATTCCACCATTGGTTCCAGTATTGAGTCTATCTCTACTCGGAATAGATTCAATGTGGTGATTGATGAATAAATATGTCATACTTATTTAACATATCGATCACACAAATCCACCCAAAGAATATGTAAGGTCAATACCATCTACGATACGGCAGTCTGATTTCGCCCGTTCTTAAGTATTGATACGTCAATATAGAGTATTTACAAACTATTATTTTTGTTGGAATTATTGAATACGGTTCTTCATGTAGGTTAGTTATTATTAGTTGCTCCGGTTGTATGATGATCATAAGAAAATAAGAACAGTTTTTAAATACTCAAAGCTTTAAACTATTTATGTATAAATCATTGTAATTGTAATAAGGTTCTGACCAAAGAATCTAACAGGTTATTCGTGATAAATTCACGGACATAGCACAGTTAATATTAATAAGACTTTTCTATGAAACTTCCATAAGTATTTAATTTGCATCCATGAAAATAGATGGATATGCTTCTGAAAATTGAACATTTTTCTAAGAATAAACACCGCCATAAGACAATCCATATTTTCCAAAATAATACTGATTACGTACCTGAATCACCTAGGATTAAATATAAATTGAAGACAATTATTATATAATATTTTTTAATTTCTTGACTTTTAAAAATCATAATAATATTTTTTTATCAACACTTATAAATGTTGCTATGGACATGCTATTTAATATATTATGTCCCCTTTTTTTAACATGTGCTTTGAACACTGTTTACTAAAGCTGGATCAACAATGAGGTTTTGTTATAATCAAAAGTTTATCATTATGACAATGCCAATATACCATTCCACGATTGATTTAGAGTACATCTCTGCTCAGAACAGATATTATATGTACTTATTGATGCATTTATGTGTCATACTAATTTAACAAATTCATCACATTAATCTACTCAATGACGATGTTCTGTAAAAAGCATGTTGTGGTACAAATTCACACGTTAACTGAAACATCCAACCTCATGGAAATCGAGTGGTCAACACACTATCCGGATATTTCAATTGAACATGAAACTTAACCAATTGGCTGCCAGCCAATAATAGAACCGAATACAACAGCCAACGGCCATATATACCGGTGTATTTCCGGATGAACTTGTTTATCCAGACACCATCCAAAAGCTTACTAACCTGCTCTCAACGGTCTCAGCCGGCACAACTAATATCAGAGTTGTTTTCATCTCCACCTTTACTGCTCTCATCCAACTTTTTTATGACTCTCATCACTTTAACATTTTCAAGTATGAAAGTTGAAAATGAAAAAATAAAATGTTTAAATGTGGGCACTTAGAAAAGCTCTGGTCTGCCGTACGTGTAGTGCGGATCACTATAACAGTTGTGTAAAAGTTTTAATTTTTATCATGTACAATTCTTGTATGCATAAATTAATTGTTTGCAAATACGGTCCAGTTACTCATTCCCGAAAAGTTTTCGGACATTCAATAATCCCTTGAATTTGATAAAATGTTTCCAAATTTGTTTCATAAACATCTCCAAGAACTGACTCTAATATTTTCAATGGATTTTCATTTATACTTCTTATTTCGCAAATATTTCTCTGAGTAAACACTAACAAAAGAAAATCATATATTTCAAAGGGGAGCGATTACGTACTTGCAGTATCTGGAAAATAATATAAATTGTAGACATTAATTATAAAATATTTTAAATTTCTTGATTTTGGTAAATCGTAATAATACTTTATTATCGAAACAGAAAAATGGTATCGAAAAGGTTTCCGGAAAACAAATAAATTAAGTATACAAAAATATATAATGTATAATCCATGACATTCCGGACTTTAGATCAACTAACAATAAGGTTTTGTCATAACCTCCTGTCAATAGTTTAAGGAAATGCCAATACAACATAAACTATAAGTTTGGATTGCATCTCTGCTCGATATAGATTTAATGTGATCATGGATGAGTTTATATGTTATACTAATGTAAAAATTCATCACATTAATCAACTAAAATGTACGAACACTATCACCTATTAACCAGCAGTCAGCCTTAGGTATATGTACGTTAATATAGAGTCTATATATATATATACAATTATTTTTTTAGAATTGTTCAATACATAATATCTTAACATATGACGGTACTATGAAAAGAAACAAATTGTCAAAAAGGTAAAACCTTTAAGTGTAAAAATTAATTGTGTACGTAAAAAGATTTAAAGCTTTAATAGTATACCAGTTAATTCATTGTGTACGTAAAAAGATTTAAAGCTTTAACAGTATACCAGTTAATTCTTGATTCACGATGAGTTCACGGACATGAGAACATTAATCATTAATAGGATATTTCTATGAAACTATCTATTTCTTAAGCATCCCCCAAAACAGACTCCATTTTAGTGGTGTGTGATCGAAGCTCTCCACTTGTTCATTAAAATGTTAGCTTCTCTAAAATTTCAATTTATTTCTGTTCATGCTTCTCATAATGGAAAACTAAGAATTAGTACCACTTTAATAAAACAAACATCTTTTTAACAAAAAAACTGACTACGTACATTGATAACCTGGAATAAAAAAAAAATTATGATTCATTATAAAATACAATTTAAGTATTCCTATTTTGTTACATTTTACCAATACTTTTTACCGAAACAGAAAATAAAATTTGAAAAATCAATAACGCCCAGCATATGACGCTTTGGACTTACTAATACATGGATTATGTCCCTTGGTATGACCAGTTATTCCAACAATGTTTACTTTAGCTCGGCGATTTTTAACCGGGGGGTCACGACCCCTTTGGAGGTCGTCAATAATTATTATATGATCGCCAATCCATGTGGGAAACAAATTGTTTCACTTAGCATCTTATAATTAATAGTAAGTGTTAGAATATATATATATTTTTTTGAATAGTCCGATAGTCGATAAAAACGTTAATTGAAGTGTACATAATAAACCTTTTTTTGTAAAATATATACACAAATAAATACAATATTAACAGTTTGTTCAATTTTTTAATGTTTACATTATAAAAGGGTCGTTGGACATCTTGGTGACATAATAGAGGGTCGCGAACTCAAAATGGTTGAGCAACTTTACTTTAGCAGGATAAACCTATAAGTTCTTATCATAATCTCCCGTCGGAATCTAAACTTAGTCTTAGGCAAAATAAAATCTCAGCAAAAACATCCTACCCAACTTATTTTTTTGTTTTTGAATATCATATATTCAAAAAAAAACATAAATTGTAACTACATTCTGACCCTATAATCTTATTTTACGTAGAACCTTGCTCTTTTTAACATTGAATATATGCAAGTAATATAGACTTTACATTGATACTTAACTGTTTAGCAACAAAATTAATTTATAATTCACACGTATTAGGTTCTAACATACATACGTGATTGAAATATTTCGAATTCGGTGGTTATATCTGTAAATGTAATGTACATTGTGACAATTTTCAATTTTTATTTTTGGTATATCTGCATTTTACATCATATAGGTTAGTCCTTTTATAGGCTAAATAGGTATTCAATACATTCTACAAAAGTTCTGATTTTAATAGTTAAATTAAAAATACAATTGTCAGTTGAATATTCATGTTAAGGTCGTTTAAAACAAACCACTTTAAGTGGGCAATACTGTATACATCTATCGTGAATGATATGTGTGTATGTGTAGAGACTGATTATAACTGTGGGTGAGTCCCCTGGAGGTTGCTAATTTAAGCTTTAACGCAAACTACAGCTTTGATGTTTAGAAATCAGTAGCAAACGTACGCACAGTCAGCTGTCACTCAATTTTGGGATCAAAAAACTTTTAATAAAGTAGTCAATAGATTTTCGATTTGTTGTATAAATTGATTAGTATAACTCCAAATAAATTTCATTTTTTTTTTGTATAAAATTAACTTATATTTTGTATTAATAAAACAAATTAAACTAACTCAAATCGAAAAATTTCAAATATTTTTTACAAAAAAAATTTACACTTCTGGAAGTACATTTTATTTTATTTTACGTTTTGATGAAATGCCACGAAATAAAGACGAACTTTCATACACCTTAACATTTTAAAAACCTGAGATTTTATAATGATGTACACAATATGATTTTTATAACATTCTTATTTTATAGGTGCGCACTATATACGTTTTTTAAAATCACCTGCTAGTCATAGTTATTTTTTGAAATAGTATAATTACATTATTGTTTGAAATACATTTTTTTTCACTGAATTTTTTAACTAAACATATCATGACAACAAATAATAATACTTAAATATTAACTGTAAATTCCTTTATTTTTCCATACTTTCTGGAAGTTTTTCAGTTGCTTCCCAAAAAATAAGCGACTTTTATAGAGTGTGGGACCATAACCTTCTAATAAATTCCCACCTATCCTCCTCATCATATAGAACATCAATACAAAACAAATCTAGTTACTTACTTCTATTTTCTGGAATAAAATTAAAATTTTACTATTCAATTAATTAAAGAATATTTATGAATAATTCAATTTCTATTGTTTTTTTAGTTAAAAAACTATTTAAATTGTAGAATGATTACGGTCAACTGACATTTTTTAAATATAATTTTATACAAATTAAATGCATTTTTAAAACTGTTAAAAAGTCTTTTAATCTTTTAATCTTTTAAGTCTTCTAATATTTATGGATATAATATTTTTATTATAAATGTCATTTACTGTTTCAATATTAACTAAACAATTGTGTATTTAAATAAAACGTGGACTTTTGAATATGTTCGGGAATTTCCTATGAACTGTTAACAAATATTTCATTAGCATTTTCAAAAACAAACAGCCTTGTAATTTAAAACTTTAAGAAATCTTAAAGGAAAACCTTGTAAGAATATAGACACTATCAGACAATTATTTTTTACAAAATAAAACTGATTACGTACCGAAGTCTCCTGGAATAATATAGAAATGTAGTTAGGTATTAGTTGTGCTTATAAAATATTTACAAATTTCAAAGTTTTGATAAATCTTTCTGATACTTTTTTCTAACACAGAATAATTTTATCAAAATGTGTTAAATAAAAAAAAAAAAACCAAACTAAAGTTTGAAGACTGAGTAATTTGTGTTTACAATGATTCAAAAAAAAAAAATGTAATAAAAAGCAGATGGCCAAAGCTATATTTTCTCTTATGAATGAAGAAAAGAAGAGTAAAATTCAATCAGTTAAAAATGATATTTTTCAAAATTGAATTGAACCACAAGTTAGATTTTACTCAAGAAAATCAAAACAAGAATCATATTCCAATATCTCCAATAAATGAAGTTAATTCAATCGGGTGTCGAAATAGAAAGAGCATTAATGTTCATAATACATTTGACCATTCTTTCAATGTCTAAATATTTTGATTTTATTTATACAATAATATTTGACTGAGACCACAATAATTTATAATTTGTAAATATATAAAATTTTCTTATTAATGTAATGACTACTAAATGAGTAAATTTTTTAATTTATAAAATATTGAATAACTAACTTATTCATTGGGTTTATTATCTTCAATAATTACCATTTAACTCTATTTTTCAAATTATTGTAGGAAGTACTAATTAAGATTTAAATATGAATATGAATGAGTATACAAATTCTGAATGTTAGTACTAATTATGTTATAATAATTGAAGTTTGTGTCTGCATTATGTTTACAAAAGTTTATAATGGATTACTAATTATAACAAGTAGAGTAAATTAATATATTATAAAAAATCAGATGTATAAATCACATTTCATGAGCTTGGTTGTATAAGCATTTTGGTGAAAACAAAGAAAATCAAATTGTAGAACAAATCACTTTGAGTGCTACGCTTGTGGTAAGGATGATGCCAAACATCCGCTAGTACACGGCACAAAACGCAAAAGACGGAATGACATCGTGTATGTACAAAATGCTTCATGACAAAATCAAACAAATCAAACGTTCAAATCATATTAAAATTACAATATAATACTAATACGTACTTATAAACTCTAGAATAAAATAAAAATTGTTGTTAATTCAAAAATATTATTAAATTTTCCTATTCTAATAAATCTAATCGATACTATGTATCATGAAAGAAAATATTATTAAAAAAAACTATTAAAAACGATATTAAATTATATTATAATGTGTAACCGTGTAACACAAGACACTCTGACATCGACAATTAATAAATCAGGTCACCTAAAATTACTTGTTTTTGTTCAACCATTTACTTGATCTTGAATATTATGAGGTAATTCTCACTCAATAATACTACACAAGAAATATTTTATATCAAATATCCAAAACAACGAACAACAATTTTAACAGCATTCTTACATCATATTTTTATTTTAAGTCAAGTAAGCTCTGTCTGCCATTGAATATATATAGACACTACATAGTTACTATTAAAATATTTATTATCAATTTACATTTTAATACACACTAAAATATAATATACTTACCAAACAACGTTACTGACAATCGCTGTGGATTATCTGTAAAAATACAACAATGTGATGAATTCCAATTGTGTTTGTGTATCTACATTCTGCATCTAATAGGTCTGTAACACTTTAGGTATATTCTACAAATTTCTCATTAGGTGAAAAATTTTAATTGAATATCCACATTTATTCGTAACTTTCATATTACATACTCGCTTAGTAGAAATAAATGCAAGTTCAATTTGTATTTAAATAAAAAAGTATAGATGTCTGATAAATTGAATGGCCAAAGATTCACTATTATTTAAAGTTTAATTTTAAATATTTATGTAACGATTTGCATTAACCAATTGCAACCCAACACAATCCAAAAGTATTCGATGCAGTTTTGATTTTCATTAAAATTCAAATTTTCAAACAAAGTGTTCGTGACAAGCATATTTGGCTAAACTTTATCTTTGTTCATTATTTGATAACAACGAATGCTATGGGCTATGATTGCTTTTATACACACAAACATTAACATTTATTAGGTATATAAATTAATTAAATTTTACTGAAGTGTTCTATGTGTTAGTTGATTCAGATCATAGACAAAGTAACTGGTTACTCCAGTTAAAAGTTCCTAGAAATAAGTGTGTCGGAAACTCACTTTATAGTTGATTGGGATCGAAGACCTCCACATTCACATTTTAAATATAATTCCGTTTATGATTTTCACAATTAAAAACTTTGTGTGAATAAACACCAATTTAAGACAAATATCTTGTACCTGGGTGATCAGGAAAAAAATAAAATATGTTGTTTTAAATTATAAAATATTTTGAGTTTCAAATTTTAGGACAGTTGTACTGATACTTGTTTTACATAACACTTCCGACTTGCTAATTAATATATTTTGTCAATTGGGAAAACCCGTACTCAAAAAAATTAATAAATAATTCACAAAATTACTTGAACTGGAAAAACGATTTTTTAGGTTTTCTAGTAATTTTACACAATGCATTGTTTTGGTATAACCCACTGTGCTCGAAAAGTACGGTCGATCCCAGCACATCAGTTTCTGGATCTCTACTTTAATCAGTCGATAGCTTAAGCCTAGGTTATCTCCATTTATCAAATTATTTGTTGTATTTAATTGTCAAATACACATCAAATATTCTAAATTCTAACACCATATTTATGTTTTACGCACATTCATTCTCTGTTGGTCAGATAAATACACGGTATTTACTAATTCTACATACTTTCATGTACTGTTCTTCTGAACATTTCTCTAAATACTGTAAAAATAAATAACATTTTAGACAATGTCCAAATTTTTTGGTAGGTATATAGATTGGATGGTATATAGATATTATATGAATTGTACATCATTGTAGTATAATATGCCACTTCGTAGGTTAAATATTCTATAGATTAGCATATCTTAAGTAGGGCACTGGCTGTATATTTGGTTAGTAAATATACATATAACATTGCTTATAATTAAAAAAAAAAAAAGTATGGGTTATCCTGCAACCTCAAATTTTTACAACATCGGATATTCCTAAAACGCTGTATCATCAAGCGACCGACGGGTTCTCACGCTAATGGCATGGCTGACAGTGCAGTTTTTAACATAGTGCAGTAAGCTAGTCATGAAACTATTATTACATATTATCATTCAAGTGTTCAGAAAATCGAAGTTTAAATAAATCAGTATAATTTCACAGTAGATATGTATTCGGTGTTCTTGTTTATCCAATTTACAACCCTCATCTCATACACACAGCGGCAAATACTAAAAATGAATAACAGTAGATACTTTAAATTTATTTTTTGAGTGTCTATACTTTATAAAATGTATTTCATATACAAAAAAGCTTTAAAATTTAATACGAGGCTCCTAATTTATTTTTACATTAGCAGCTGAATGTGAACAATACATGTTCAGGATTTTTTTACAAGTATTTATAGTTCAAATTTCGACGACATGTATTAGTACCAGCACTATACAAAGAATGACTTGACATTTTTTGAGAGCCACTTATGAAAACTAGTAACTTACAAATTTGTTTTTCAGGTGCTCATCCTTGTTTAGGTATAAGTATATTTTTACAATTTATGAGAATAATGAGTTAGGTATACATGGATGTATTGCAGTTATATATATATTATTATTGTATTATATATATTATTTTAATGAAGTTTATTATTCTGCAACATTGTATTCATAAATATATATATAATATAATATTAAAGTTGAGGATATAAGTAATCCATAGCTGTGTTGTATTTATCATATGTGAGTTACAATACTATAAATGTATTAAATTTAAATTCAATTGTACAAAACCATTGTAAACGTAAATCAATCTTAAGATGGTGTTCGACTTTTCTGTTGGTAAAATATACCACGTTAAGGGTTCATCGTGCAGTGATGATCGCAACCGGTCATTCTCCAATGTTGGTGACCCGTCCGTCGTAACCGTTACCCCGGTCTGGGTAACGACGCGGGAGATGCTGCCGTCGGCGTTGCTACGCACCCGGTGCATGCGCGTCCCGGCTCGTTTTTGTCGTTCGTTCGCAACTGTTCGTTGCTCCACGTCGTTCGTCGTCGCTCATTAGTTGTTTGCCAGGTCGTTTTAGCTCAACGTCCGTATTGCTCGTCGTGTGTCAGCTCAACTCGCTTTTATTTAAGATCGTTTTGATTCGTGTCGATTTTATCGTTGCTCTAAGTCGCAGCTCCACAACTTTTCTCACACGTGGTCTCAATACAAACCTGGTAAATTGGCTGTGATAATCTTTATCGACGGTGCAGTACCCAGATTATTCAGCAGCTCCGCTCAAGTACTCGGTAGCCCACCGGAGCGGTGATCTCCGCCTCTTGCCGTCCCGTATTGTTGGAAAACAAATATATGTATATTTCTATTGTTTAATAATATATATATATATTTCTATTGTTTAATAATATATGTATATTTCTATTGTATAATATTATATTGATGTTTATATAATTGACGAGTAATTCAACGTAGTATCTTACCCCTCACATAAGTCCAGGGAACTAAGCGTCCAGCGTACGCCCTAGATAAGGCTCGTTGGCGCAACAGATGGTCTAACACGTTATTTGAGATAAATTCCTGGACTTTTGAATATTGACAAGATTTTTAAAGAAACTTCCTACGTATTTAATAACTCTTAAGTATCGTTCAATTTGAAAATAAAAGCTCCTAAAATTGTTCATAATTTTACGTTTAAACTTATGATTGAGAACTATTTAAGATTAAACACCACTATATGAAAACATATTTTACAACATAAAACTGATTACGTACCTTTCCTTGTACCTATTTGAAAATATAATATTAGTTTTGAAATACTTTTAAATACCTTGATTTCGATTAATTTTAACAATATTTTTTATCGAGACAGCAAAATAGTATCATTATGAATCAAAAATTAATAAAAGAGAAGTATGAATCACACAATATTATGATACCCTATATCTGCAATATCTCAGCTGGATGTCCTTGGGATAATCTGTTATTTTTTTGTAATTTACATGTTTTTTAAAAACTATGAGGTTATACTCAATTTATGATGGGTTACTTAAAATATTATTCAAGGCACGTTCCCAAGTACATAGAATATTACTGAAATATTTTTCTACCAATAGGGGAAATACTGTAAAAACAAAAAATTGCGTCATTCAATAGTACTGAAAGATTTTTAATAATAATTGACAGTTTACATAATTATTATAGCGAAGAGATTAATTGGAAACCCATTTTTAACCTGACAACTGACATTAAATAGCACAACATGAATACGATTTAATTTGATAAGATACTTATTCAATATACGTTTTCAAAAAACGTATTTTTAGTATTCGGTAAAAGTTTGGGGAATAATATATTTGTGATTAGGATTATTTAATACTACAAGTTAAATTAAACATTGAAACATATGAACATTATTAAAAAAAAATAGTATTTCCGATAAATTCGTGAAATTGAGTGTACTCCAGGAAAATCCCAAACAAACTTCTGCAAGTGTTTCATTAGCTTCTCAAAACACGGTTTTTTTTCGTGGATCATAGCCCCTCCTCCATCTCACTCATTACTTTTATATTTAAAACTTTAGTTAAACCTTAAATTGTAATTTATTCTGGCCTATACTTTTCATAATGAAAGACTTTGCAAGAAGAAATACTGTATTACAATCAACTTGTAATAAAATGAATTACTTACGATCCGAAACTGGAAAAAGTAAAAATTGTTATAAATTAAAAATTATTTTTAAATTTCACAATTTCGATAAATGTAACTAATACTTTTTACTGACACAGAAAACGATCAGCATAAATTAAGGAATGAAAAAAAACTTTAAAAAGTATTAAAATATTCTATTCCCAAGGCATGTTTCAACAGTTTCAACCTTCAGGATGGTCGGACGTGCGATACTTGTTTGTCGTTTATCGTAATTTAAGCGTTTCGTGCGCTTATAATCGTTTTCCGTCTGGACAATAGTCATGTTCTTATCGTTTTGATAATTACATTCTTACGTCTTATTACATTAACTTGTATTGCCTGAACTCGTTACATAATATTATAGTGCAGATTATATTATTATTACTATTATTAGTTATTGACTTATTGTATATTCCAATATGAGCAAATCACCATCTATTAAGGCCGTAACTAAACAGAATTATTCATTAACGGATGTAATAAATACTTTGAAAATTGTGCGTAACGATATTCATTCTATTAATACCAAATTGTTAACGCAGGAGAATACGTGTCCTCATTAAGAACTTAAATATTGATGTTAGTATTTCATCTGTTGTTAGACTAGGTAAACAGTAAGATAGGACTGCTAATAGACCCAGACCTATTAGAATCACTTTTGATTCTCCTCGGGTGGTCTTAACTGTTCTCAAATCTAAAAAATCACTGTTGAATGTTCCTCGCTGGAAAAATGCATGGATTACTACGGATTTAACATACCATCAAAGGAAATTTCTATCATCACTTAAGAAGGAAAGGGACCGAAGAAATAGATTTGACAATGGGACTTGGTTCATTAATTATATATTCGAGGAACACCCAAGCTCACTCAAAAAAACTAAATTATGGCTCAAGTAAATCTAAAACCAATTTTTCTTGTATTAATGATATTCTCTTAAATGTTAATAATGATAGTATTTTAAATAAAAATGTTGGTACTCTTTCGGGTTATTATCAAGACTTAAATCTAAATGATCTAATATTTGTCTTAATTATATCTCTTTAAATCATTATGATTATTTTATACTAACGGAGACTTGGCTTACGAATGACATTAATAGTAAAGAATTAGGTATGGATAAATACATTATTTATCGCAATGATCGTAATAATTTAAATAGTATTTACTCAAGAGGTGGGGAAGTTCTTATTGCTATACACAATCGTTTCTGTTCTTTTGAAATTACTTTACCAGATCCTACTCTTGAGTGTGTTGCGTTTATGCTTAAATTAGTTAACATTAAAATCATGATTATTTCTTTATATATTCCCCCAAATAGTCCTTTTGATCTATATAATCGCCACTGTTTACAACTTGAGTATTTAAAATTTTCATTTCCTAATGTTACCTTTTTAGTAGTTGGGGATTTTAATATGCCAGATATAAAATGGTCTAATGGAGATCATTATGCTATTCTATCGGGTCCTGCTTCTGAAAAATCTAAAATTTTAGCTGAAACCTTTGCCTTTATGTAATTATTTTAATATAATGCCATTGTCAACTATAAAAATAATATATTAGATTTAGTTATCTCTAATGATTATAGTTTGGTAGTGACTAAGTGTTCTTTTCTTTTAGTTCCTATTGATTTAGCACATCCTCCATTACAAATAATTGGTCTTAATGCTGATACGGTTTGTAAAATTAAATCTCTACCTCCTATTTTTGACTTTGTTTGTACTAACTATGAAGATATGAATAATTATTTCAATACTATTGTTTGGGGATCTTTATTAAGTGATAATCTTGAATTTTCTTAGGTTATCTCTAACTTTTATTCTACAATTTATAAAGGAATTAGTATTTTTTCCCCTAAATTCTCAAATCGTAAACACAAGTACCCTCAGTGGTATAGTAAGGAATTGAAATCTTTAATCTTCAACAAAAAAGGTTTGCATAAAGAATTTAAGATGACTAATGATTGCAATACATATAATGTATTTTCTCGATTACGCAGTTTATGTAAGGTCGAATCAAAAAAATGTAGATTGCACTATCTACACAGAGTTCAAAGTGATCTCACACGGAATCCCAAACACTTTTGGCGATATATTAAAAATTTAAATTCTACTAATGATATACCAAATATGATGTTTTTTAATGATAAATCGTCAACGGGTGGACCTGAGGTAGCTAATCTATTTAAAGAATATTTTAGTTCAGTCTATTCTGATTTATCTTTAAATATAAATAGTTGTCTTAATTATTCTAAAAATTTTGCTGATATATGTAATCAACCATTTATAAAAATCTCGACAAGTGATGTTTTTGAAGCTATCAGCTCCCTAGATGGTAATCCGTGTCCAGGACCCGATGGTTTACCTAATATTCTTCTTCGCTCATGTGCTTATTCATTATCAGTTCCAATATGCAAAATATTTAATCGGTCCTTATCTGCAGGTATTTTTCCATCTCAATGGAAAAATAGTTATGTCACACCTATTTTTAAGTCAAGTAATAATAATTTGGTAACAAATTACAGACCGATAACTAAACAGTCTGCCTTGCCTAAACTTTTGGAAAAATTATTGATTCCTTCATTAACTTTTAAATTTAATAATATTCTAAATAACTATAATTTTTGAACCAATCAACATGGTTTTAGGAGAGGGCGCTCTGTTGAAACTAACTTATTATGTTTTGTTAATATTCTTATAAAAACAATGGAGTCTGGTGGACAAACAGATGTTATTTATACTGATTTTAGTAAGGCTTTTGACTCTGTAAATCACTCTGTCCTCATTGCCAAATTACGTCTGTTTGGTATACATGATCCGTTATTAACTTGGTTTAGCTCTTATTTAGACGATAAATCGCAGCAAGTAGAAATCAATGGATTTTTATCTGATATTTATCAGTCCCTTAAGGTGTTCCCCAAGGCGGTCATTTATCACCGTTGCTGTTTTCCATTTTTCTATTGGATTTCAGTAATTGCTTTAAATGTTGTAACTAATTATTGTTTGCTGATGATTTAAAAATATTTGCCAAAGTTTCCTCTGTAGATGATTCTAATTTAATCCAAAATAACCTAAACAGAGTCAGTGATTGGTGCCATTCTAATGGGCTTAAGTTAAATACAACCAAATGTCTCAAAATGTCGTTTTTCCGTACTAAGTCTAAATTAAACTTTTCCTATCATATTAATGGTTACAAACTCATTGAAATTGATTCATGTAATGATCTAGGGGTGGTATTCCAGCCTAACTTATTATTTTCCTCCAACATTGATTACTTATGTTCAAAAGTACTTAAAAGTCTTGGTTTTATAATTCAGAATACGAAAGAATTTAGCAACGAAACCTGTCTTAAAACTTGATACACCTCTTTAGTTAGACCAATTCATGAATTCTACTCAGTTCTTTGGAATCCTACACCAATTGGACATATTGAATCACTTGAGTGAGTCAAAAGAAAGTTTTTACGCCTAATTGGGTGTAAGAGAAAATTGCGTTCTCAAGTAAATCCACCTATTTTAACGTCTCTATCATCAATCCAAGCCAGTATCAATTTGGAATCCCTTGTTTTTAGACGCAATTCTATAGATATTCGTTTTATGTCCAAATTAATAAATGGCGATATATCTTGTTCAGACTTATTACAATCGTTAAATTTTAATGTTCCTCAATGTGAATTAATCACGGCATCATCCTAATTTTTCAATACCATTTCATCGTACCTCTTATGGATGTAATAATCCTTTTGACTGCGTTGCTCGAGAATGTAATGAGCTGAGAAATGTGGACCTATTTTTTACTCGAAACTTATAGTTGTACGCTTGGTCTCTTTAGTATGTAGTAATTATCTTTCTTAACTAATGCTATTGTTCAAATTATTTTGTGTTATTGTATTTTCATTATTTAATTTTAAACTAATTAAGATATTATGTTCATAACCTTGTATTATTTAAGTTATCATACTCTGCTTGAGCCTATAAAGGCGTTTATATCAATAAAATAAATATAAATATAATAAAATGACACTCTGGCCTCGAAAATACTAATATAATATGTCCCATTTTGACAATGTTCATGTTACGCCATTTACTTGAGATTTAAAAACTATGAGGTTATTAAGGAAGTCACTGAATGCTTGGTCATCAGGAATATTTTTTCAAAGAATGATAACGTAGACAATGAATATTACAAAAATATTAATAATGCTCTCACGAAAATACAGTCGAAAAAAAGTTAACTATACGAAATGATTAGAAAGACATTTTATGTTAAACAGTATACATGAGTGTTAAACTTAACAAAATGTTTGAAATTCTATTCTTATACTGAAAGCTGACATTGAAATGTGCAACGTCAAATAGATTCAATCGGATACGATACAAGTTAAATATGTTTGTTTAAATTTACAAAAGGATTCGTATTCCCCAGTTATATTTTAAGAAATTGTATAATAGTGATTTAAATAATTCACAATTACGGAATAACTGACATTTCTGGATGAATTTCAGGACTACTCTCTGGTATTTTCTCGGAAATTTTAAAAAGTATTCCCTTCAACCCCGCAACACCATAAAAAAAAGAGTGATATTGAATACCCGCTATGCACATTGATATTGTTGTTTGCTCATCAGAAACATCAATGGATCTCCAGTTATGCTTCTCATAATGGAAAACTGTGTTAGAACAAAGATTATAAGACAAAAACTATGTTTACTTACCCGCATTTTCTGAAAAAAAATGTTGTTATTAATAATAAAACATATAATAATGCCTCAATTCAGTTAAATCATATCAATCCTTATTATTGAGACTAAAAATTCTTACCACGGTTCTTGTCAGAACTACCTTGTAACAACTACGAAATATGTATAAATGTTTGGACTTTTAGCACTTACAATCATTCTTCCACCAACCTTCAAACATATTACAACAACTCGAAGACCCGAAAACTATCAAATAAGCTCAAAAACCAGCATAAAGCAGCACGACGAAACTGATCAAACAAGAGGCAACAGTACAGTTCAACCAGTGGAAACGATTCAGCAACACGGCGAATCGAACGACCAGCCACTCGCATAAGTTGTGCCGAAAACTATCGATATACGTCGATTGATTGCACGGCCACTCGTATCATATTGATTGGCGTGCTGATCACTGATACCCCACTACTGCCCTCCCCACTATCATGCTATATACACTTACTTAAATACCATCGTTCAAGCATGAATCACCACACAGAGGCCCCTTGAATAAGTCACGAACAGCCCACACAGACATATTATTCCCCTTTTAATGTAAATAGGAGTAGAGTATAGTGTTAGTTGCGTACGACCCTATTTAGCTGCAACGGCCCTCTTGTGTTCGCCTAGCTGACGTTTTCCGTAACGAATCTATGTACCTAAGTTAATAGCTATTTCTTTGGACAAACAAACAAGTAGTGAAACTGTAAAATTTATCTTGTTATTTTACGATACAGTAAGTCACCACAGACCTTAATGTTTAATTTACAATACACAATATATTACAGTTTGGATTTGCCAATCAATACATATAATGTCCCAAGGACAACAACAATTGTAATAATAATTTAACACCATATTCTTATTTTACGGTCAACCATGCTCTTACTTACAATTTAAATATTAAATATTATTAAAATTTTAATTTTTAAAACACTCTTAAAATTATACATACCGACTATATAGTCAAGGTACCGAGTTGCTAAGCCTGTAAAAATAAATGATATTGTGACAATTTCCAATGGTTTTTGGTATAGGTACTTACTACTTACCTACATTCTGTATCATAAATGATTTATATAAGTAACTGCTAAGTAAATTAAATTAAATTTTAAATCAATTCTATCTCAATAAGTTATTTACTTTGCGAGAATGTATTTTATTTATAAATTAATAATGAAGACCTTGTATGAAACAAATTTAGTAACATTTGTAATGGAAATTTGTTTAATAGTCTAATCATGAACAGAAATGTTTATTTGTCAAAATAACTTTTTGCAAAAGTAAATAAATTATTGAGATGGAATAAATTTATTTTAAATTTAATTTACTTAGCATTTATTGAACATATCACATCTTTATGATGCTAAAGTTTTATGAATTACTACTCTTTTTGCCTACTCAATTTTTTATCCGGAGTTGGACGAAGTGTTTTTGTGAAGATGTCAGTAGTTTTTTTGTAACATATTTTTATGTACCGGCATGTAAGATGATTTGGAGGTTCTCGCATGTTTTTATTTATATTTTATTATATTATTATATTTGTTCATTCAATATATTCGATTTTTTTTTTTATAATCATGTTCAATTTTTTTTGCAATATTAAAATACACACATCTTTACCCCCTCTCAGCCATCGTTCAAAATGTATTGAAGTGTCATTACATCGTAGACATAATATTCTGATGAAAAATTATACAATTATAGATTGATACACTTAAGAATCCATTTTAAAAAAATGTAAATAAATTGTGAAATATTTATTTAATGTTCGTAGTTACAAAGACAACAAATAATACGTGGTTATTAAATATTACGGCTTGGCAACGAAAATACAAGTCAACACTGAATGTCACCAGAACGAATACGATGTATTAGTATTTTACTATTTAGTATATTACAAATTACAATAAGCGAAGGCATTGGCAACGGCGGGAACCGCTGCCCAGCAATGTACGACTTATACGCTTAGACAGGGTATATGGTCAATGCCGTTGCCGTGTTGGGAATAGATAACTAATAATTTATCTATATAAAGATAAAGATAACAGTACTAAATATTATCTAGATAAAGATAAAAACGAATAAATATTTTAGACCCCCACCCCCACCCGAATTTTTTTTTTTGGAATTGATACGTGTCACTGTGATTACAACACATAAAAAAATAAAACGGTTTAACGGTATATTTTATATTTAAATTGTGTTAGATAAGCGAAAACGTTTTTAAGAAACAGAACCAGACAAGAAAGGTTAGTAGGATGACTAGCCCTCATGAGTGTACATAGAGATATTGAAATTGACACTGAAGAAGTTATCAAAAGATTTTCAAATACTTCAAGGAAAATTATATTAATACTAGCTGATCCCGTGTACTTCGTTACCCGTTAATAAATGTACCAAATATAAACGACACAAACTTATATAAATAATATATAATATAATAAATATATATATATATATATGTATAAATAATAACATTAATTTTTCTAGCTTTATAAAAATAAAAAATTTAATTTAAATTAAAATTAATTACTTATAAAAGACCCTCAAATTGTTGTAAAACAACTTTACCGTCAGCGCAGCAAAATCCATTGATTTCATCTTTCCATTTTTTTGCATGGCACTTAGGATATAATATCGTCATTGGTCCTATTTGAGGCACTTTAATATTTAAATAATCAATCTCGGATTGATAATTAAACGCTGATTTCATACTCAAAGCGTTACGTTGCTCCTGTGCAAATATTTGAGAACATTCTGTTGTGTTATACATTCTTTTATACATTCGAATAGCATTGGCAGTTCTCTGCCAATGTATGCTCTTGGCGCTCTTGGCATGATGATAAATTAGCCACTTACCCGAAATTTAACTCATTAGAATAATCAAAAAGTAAGCACAAATTATGCTCGTAAATGGCGTACACGTAATTCACGAAAAATAATAACTCAAATCAACAAACATGCCCGATTAACCAATAGCAACTATTATTATATTAATCTGCAACAACAACTTTTTATTATTTAGTTTATTTTTTCCTATACAGATTGCGCCACTGTTGTATTTTTGACATCCATATTTCCTACTTGCTGGTGGATTTTTCTAAACAAAAGTGGTCCTATGACCTCCAGCAGACTGTCAAGTATAACAGTAAAAAATTTCAGCCAAATCGGTTCGGTAGTTTTCTCGGTTAGCGCGGTCTAAGAAAACTCTTACCATTTTATATAATAGTATAGATAGATAGTTGTATTGTAGTACGTTTTACACACTTTTTTTATTTTTTTGATATATGCATTGTATATAGTTAACTTGTATACTAAAGTGTAATGAATTATAATTATTAATGTTGAAATATAAGATAATGTACATAGTTACCCACCGACATTTTTAAAAAAATGTTATGTTCTTAATTTAAATAATATTTTTATAATTTCATATTTTATTACATAGTATAACATTTATAGGTTAGGTTAGGAAACCCCTAAATTTTTTTCTGGCTACGACCTTGTATACAACGTTCGACACGTTACAACTAAAAACGGTGGAGCACAATATTTTTTTGCCTCAAAAATACTTAACTTTTTGTTAATATATTCGTTATTATTAAACCAATTTTTTCGAATATTACAATTTATAATCTGCATATCATGCCCGATGTATTGGTACCACATACGGACCAATCTGTCCATATTTTATTAGGTCTGTATAGGCCTGGTTAAATTTACACACATTCAATGGGCAAACTCAGGCTCGTGTTTTATTTTTGAACCACTATCGTTGAGCTGGATTACTTACTTTAAATCACAAAAATATCATAAAACATACAAATTTAGTAATATCATGTTCTAACACGTAATTTTCGGTCAGATAATTTTTTTGTAAGTACAAAGATTTTATATTTTATCGAATTTAAATTAATAACAACTATTTCAGTGATTCTCCTAACATTTAATGTACAACATCGCGTTACAGCTGACCGCTCTTTTTCTTTTATACACACAATTTTATATTGACGTATAAATATATAATATTATAACAACTATTTTAATGATTTTAGTTTATTGATATTTGTTTGTTTGTTTATTTATACAAATTCATACTTCTTATTTACTAATATTGGATTTAGTCATTAATTTAGTGTACCTATTTCATTTTGATATGATTTGGAAAGTTCTTTTATCGAATTTTTAATTTTTGATACCATCTAAATGAATAATTTTTTTTTGTTGCGTTATTTAAGTCTTAAGTATAATATTGCAACATGAATTATTAACATACAAACTTTAAAAGCAGTGTTGAAAATGACGATTTAATATATGAGAGAATGACACCCAGGTTTCAAATATAATGTATCAGATTTTTTTTATGTTAGTTTAGAAATAAAAGATCTATTAATTTTTATTAAGAATCACACTCACTGCCACAATTACATTGTTTTCTTTAAGAAAGTTTGAAGTTTAAATTTTGAAGAAATTGGAATTTATTCATAAAATAACGATTTTTAATATTTAATTGAAATTCTAGTAATTCAAAAAATATTATTTGTCGAAACTTGAAACAATCTACTGTTACATAAATCATATTTTTCAATAGATGCTCAATGAATGTTTCCTAAGACTTATTGTATTATTGTTTATATTTACTTATATCAAATATTTAAAACATTACAAACGCGTTCATATTAGAGACGAATGACGATTGTAAAAAACTATTGTACGAAAAATATTTCAGGTTAGGTACCAACTTAAAATTTTTTTTTATTTAACATTTATTAGAAAATATTATACACTATGCACATTGTACACGTACGATTTAATTGGTAGTGGATGTTTGAGAGGAGTAAACACCAACCTAAAGTTAAAACGTAAAAGACGCAACACACTTACTAAAAATGTTCTCACATAAAATGTATTATTGTACGTGTATTTTAAAAATGTAATTCAATAACAAGATATGTAAATCAAGCCATCTGTTTAAAATGTATTGTAGTTTAGGAATTGATACACATTTATGAGTAAGCAGGAACTTTCATGAACAAATAGGTCGAGGGATTACCGACCGTGCCACGATAGAATACATACATTATAAATATATCTGCAACAATTTACTCGTTTACTCACGTGTATACGCGTTCGACACAACAGTGCATGAAAAAGTAACGTGCCTCTCAATCGAATGTGCATCAACGCAAGTTAGTAAATAGTTGATTCATTTTAAGTGTTTACTTTGTTTTATACTGTGTATTATTTTTTAATAAATTTAAATGCTCTAATGAAGAATAGGTATTCTACAGGTTTTAATATTTTCAACGATGAAAAATTCAACTCAATCCCTATAATAAATTGTACTTAGAAATTAATTGAATATATTACACGTACTGGTTATTACGCCAACTGAAAAATAGAGAATTTTTATTAATTGTGGATTTATTTGGAAATATTAATGAGCTTGCAGTAGAATTATAAATATAGCCTAATATGAAATCGATCGAAATATTGATTGATGGGAAACGGACTTTATTGTAATAAAAAGATCAAAGTATGTAAAAAAAAATTAAAAATATGAAACAGAACTGCAGCTACCAACACGACAATCGGGGCGGACGACGACACGTTTGAATACTGTTTCGATCCCGAAAGCACTACAGAAAACACTATTTCACAATATCCCAGGTGGGAAGAAGAGCAAATCGCCATGACTCAAGCTCGCAGAAATATACCGTCTCTTGTGATGTTGAAGATATTAACGGATGACATGCCTGACTACCATAGTGCTAGACTACTCCTTCCATCACAGACAAAAGTCAACCAGACTAAATTCATAATGACGGTTGATCACATTATGATGGAAAAAAACAATGATGAACCTGAACAAAAAATTCCTCAATTTAAAAGCACGTAGAGACGGTACAATATTATCAATTAACTCTGACCATCACAGCTATCGCCGACTCTAGATTCTGTATCCAACTATGACACCTTTGGAGTGGTGACGATCACGGTATTCTTAGTACCAAGGAGTACAAAATTCCAAAGCGGCAAACAGGATGAAAACCATGTGCTAAATACATTATGCGTAAACTTATAATTGAACCATTCTGAGTATTTTGCCTAATTAATGTTAAAATCTCTTCATAAATTACTTTAAAATATTTCCTTCACACAGAACTTTCAACCCACGAAAAATGTAAAAAAATTGGGTTCATTTTTAATCAAAAAAATACATATTTTAAATAAAATTTGTTCCCTATTGATAAACAATAAATATAATAATATGGTTTTATTTTTACAATTTATGAATCCAGGGTCCAAATACTATTCTAGAAGGTTAATAGTTTGACTCAATATTGGAGTGACAATCTTTAAGTGTATGGACTACACATACAATAGTGCTCAATGAGAGTTAGTAAAGATTTGAGGATGGTGATTATCAAAAATGTTATACGAACAAATCAAATCATTCGAAGTTCAAAATTAAAAACTCTAAAAAAATATGTAAATCACGTACCTGCATATATCGCTGGAAATGAAATAAGAAATTAAAAAATAAGTACTTTATGATTCAAAATTTAAGAAACAAATTATACATGGGTGACCTAATATGAACTTCTACAAAACAATTTAATTGCGTAGACGTTTTCAAGGATTTACTGATGTGAGATATGCGGATGAATTATTTAAATTTATGTTGATGACGTAATAATTATATCGTGGACATAAATAGTTTAATACACGGTGATTAATATTGGCATATAACAGCGATTAATAAAAATTGCACTAACTAATACAAAATAGTATTTTGCCATTATAACTGATACCAAATTAAAAAATAAACAACGATGGCCATTAAAAAGTATAAAGATATAGTTTCTATTTTACAATTTGCTGCAACAGTATATCTAACTAAAACTGCAGCGGTGATGGTTTTTTCATTGGGTTCTAACATTTTCGGTTGTGGTGGTTTTTTCAGCTGTGTGTAGATTACAAACAATTCATTTAAAAATGTGAAGTTAACTAGCACCCTAAAACCAATATTTTCATTATGGGTTTTCGTTTATACTACGTTTGTTCTTGTTCATGTTACAATGTTATCTTGTGTGTTACATCAATAATGAACTGCATACAATCTTTATTTGCCTTTAAATTATACTATACGTTTGAGCTTGAGTGCTTGTGCATAGTATGTGGATATAACCAAACAACAACGTAGTATTTCGGGATTCCAATTGAGCTATTCTTTAGTTTATTATTATTGATATTCTGTGCCATATTTCTATTGCTCGATATCGGAGGGGAGCTAACTCATTGATGTTAACACTGTTACTCCACCATGAAATGTCAATCCATTTAAGCCTGTACTTATCATAATGGAAAAAACTTGGTGAGAAAAAAGACCATTAAGGAAATATATATATATTTTTTTTTAATTGATTACGTACGAGTATTAGCTGTAATTAAAAAAAAATTATGGTTATAAATTATGAGGTAACAATAAAAAAGTATGTGCATTTAAAACATAACCAGATAATAATATAAGAGGAAAACCAATTGATTTATTTGAAAGGTTTTCTACCCTTTTTGGTAAAACACTAATTTTTTTTGTGACATACAATTTGAAAAGCTTCAAAATATTTATAAGAATAAAAAGTTGTAATAATTTGAATCCCCATTCCCTATGACCGCACTCACTTATAAAGTATTAATTTTGAAACGTTTATTTTCTATGTTTTTCAATTGATTAAAAAACTAATATTAAGAAATAAAAATATTGATTATGTAAATTTAATTCAATACAATAATAAAGCTTGATTTTGGTACCCATGGATGAAGTGAGACTTTTTTACAAAAGGTACGAAAAAACCGTCACGGCCGGCATCGTGGTCAGCTTTCACAACACACAGGGTTTTCCATATTTTGTTTTTGTATGAAAGAAAACAATTAAAAAAAATATTTTAATGTTTTAAAACAATACAAATAATCTGCGTTTTCCAAATGGAATTGAACCCACAACATGGTATTGACCGTTTCGCAATTCACTATGTCCTGGAAACGGTTGATACCGAAATGCGGCCGGGAAAAACAATATATTATACACATTTTACAAATGTTGTTGAATCAATATATTTTCTATGACGACCTCAACCCGGACACTACCGTGGAAGCCAATTGTGATATCAATCGTCACTGTGCAATCAAAAAGTTAATTTTAAAGATCAAAAATTAAGTATTTCTTACGATATGCTGAAAAATAATGCAAAAAATCGTCAAATATTAGGTACCTAACAAAATTGTTATAATAAACTAATAAGACAACAATAATATCCCTCATATTTTACAATGTAATACGGATGATATATAAAATTATCCGAGTTTTTAGAATTTTGATGTCTTGGAACCAAAAGAGAAAATGTATTCTATCTAAAAATATTTAAAACTATACAAGAATACAAACTATACGACAGTATAACGTTTAAATGATAAAAACGAAAAAACGATATACTTTGCAATGTCTCCCTTAATTATGTTATGGAATGGATCTGCCAGGTTTCTCTTCGTATGCTGGTATCTTCGAAGTATTGAGTTGGGCTATTAATTGTTAGTGTAGTGTGTGTACGGATGTTTACATTTCTACAATAATAATACAATGTTTAAATAATCTTGTATGTCAAAAATGTGATTCTTATGCCTTATTGTCTATTGATGCTCCAACTTAAAGCTAACAGAGATTAGATAACTTAGGCACCAAGTTTTCAAAAACCTACGGAAAATCTCCTCAACCACTCCACCATTAAAAATGTTTATAAATTCTTTATCCGTTTACCACATTGCCAACGGCTTATTGGCAATGTGAATTGGGTTAGAACATCAGAATTCGAGGTAAACAGTCATTGAATTAGTTAATCTTGTGTATCAAAAAGAGTTAAAACAGTTCAGATAGGTACATCTAATTTCTAAATTATCATTGCCTATAGGAAAAGTTAAAGTTACTTGGTCTATATTGATGAATTGTCTGTTGTTTCATTCTCGATAAAACCAAACATTTCAATTTAGTCGTTAATTAAAAAAAATTTTGAGATTATTTTTTTTCAAAGAAAATTATAAATTTTTAACAACATTTTATCCCAAATGGTATGGAGGGCTCAACACCTCGAAACAAATATCAATGATTGCTCGAGCACCCGGGCACCAATTTACATGTCACATATGCAAGATACAGTAGACACGTTGTGAATATTTGATTTTATCCAAATCTCACTAATAACAAGTTAACTACTACATACAAGTCTATGGTACACCTATCTAGCATGATTTGGAAAGAAGTAAGCAAAAAAATATTTTTCATAAGACAGACATGTGGTTGCAGTTCATACCATTATTTCTTTTCTTTTTTTTATACATAAATACTGTTCCGGCGAGGAAATGGCTTAACAGTGGACTGTATAATTTTTGTATTTGGTTTTATTTCAGTGTAAAATAATGTTATAAGTTTTTAAGTAGATTTGTGTATGAAGCCTATCTGTGCAAGTCTGCCTGGGTAGGTCTTGCTGCAGAAGGCTCCGTTGAACACACTGCCTGATTTAGTGCTCCGCACTCGTATTTATAGCCTGGTCTCTCCGCGGCGTCGTCGCAGGAGCCGCCCATGAAGTGTCGTTGGTAGGTCATTGGGCGTGACTGAGCGGCGGAGATAACGTTGGTTGGTCGTTGGGCGTGACTGAACGGCGGAGATAACGATGGTTAGTCGTTGGGCTCGAAGCCTCGCCCACAACGTTTTGTTATCGCATTCGTTTTTACCGAATACGCGGGTCATCAATAAGATTGAGCAATTATGTAACTGTACATTATTGCAATCGGTGTCCCTTGTGACCGGACCGATCTGACCCGCGCTTTACATAATAAATAGATCCGGCCGATACAGTCGTGCGTCTCCGACGTCAAACGCGCTTGGCGTAGCGTTTTATTCGTGACGATCGACTCACGATAGTGCCGACCGACTGTATTCCGAATCTCATCGTATTATACAAACAATAGTTGGCTGACTTCCCAGTGTGATATCATTTTTACACAATTATAATACCATTAAGAAATATTATAGAATAGATAATTTTATACTAGAATAATTATGGTGCCATCGAAAATACTTCGCGTGGCGCGAACAAATACTTTATACTTAAATTTGACATTAAATTTATATTGATATATTATAGAAATTGATAATTTACAATTTAATATATTTACCCACTTTGTCTGACATTACAACGACATATTTGTTTAGGGAAGAATGAACCAGTCCTTGTCAACAGAGTGTTAGAAGACATACGAGCTATGTACTGTTACGATATACAATATAAAAAGTGGACATTGTTTAAAAATCGAATGATTAAAAAAAATGTGTTTTTCATTCATCTTTTGGTTCCAAGCACATTTCGTTAACACAAATAAAAACATGATACTACTGTTTCAGTAAAATAACATAAGATTCACGTACGTATGTTAACTGAAAATAAAAAAAATACTTTTATACTATTGTTATAAATTCAGGTTATGAATTGTATATTTAAATGACTTAAAATTATTTGGTAGGAAGGACATAGTTTTTCTAATACATTTGCAGCACTTCGGTTCAAAGCACATATGTGTTTATAATTATATCGCGGCGGAATAAATGCGTAAATTTTGAATTCAATGATTAAATATTATAAACAGAGATGGAGTTTGAGCCTATTTTACAAAGTATTTATTAATGCCAGGCATTTGACACATTTTTTTTATTTGTTTTGCAAGATTAGGAATGTATTTTTAATTCTGAGAAGAGCGACAACGGTAATGATTTACTATGCATTAATGCTTACATGTTTTTTTCTTAAATCTTTTAATGTCCCTACACGTTTTATAGAAGACAAAATTCTATGATTTTCAACTTGGGGTGTAGTTAATGGAAGCAAAGTGGATCTAGTTGGCTAATACATTTTAGAAAATTTTTTTTGTTGTTCTTCAAATATAATGTTACGTTACCGAATTTTGGGACTCTCATAAAGTCAAGAATACTATAGTTTAAATACAATTCCCCAATTCAAATAATTATTACATAAGAGGTTGCAGTTATTACTATTATTATGAACAGCGAACGTGCGATTAGTATTATTATTTAACGTTAACAGCAATACTGTATAACATCTTCCCCCGATTTCCTCATACGGTAGAGTTCACATACTCTACTCGCGGCCGACTAGCTTTTAATTTCCCACCATATTTACGTACTAGTTTAGTAATCCTTGGTCTGGTGCGTTGGTATCAAGGAAGATTTGTTGTAAAACGCACTATAGTAATGCACACAGTGCTTTCTGACCTCCCAAAACAATTGTCACCATAATCTCACACGACGCCGACATTGATCAACCCCACTACGAACCAGTCGCTGCTGAAGCCGTAAGATCCAATACACAAGGCCGAGCCGTGCTTCTTTTCTCCTTCTGACGATCATCGATCTACGCACACGCAACAAAGATCGCTTCCGTGTACTTTTTTGGACAAGAAACCTCGTGGTCTACACATTATTTTCCAACACCTTGAAGTGGCTTCTTTTTATTGTGACTTTCATCCAACAAACAAGATGATGGACTAAGACAACAACCGCTGGTGGCCGATCAACCAGTCAACCAAATTTTCAACATTACTCAGCTCAAGTGGTGGTAACGTACAATTTTCCCATGACCCCCCCCCCCTGAACAATCACTTATATAGTGGCGTCACGTGTTGTGGGTCCTCACAATCTAATAATTTATTCCGTGTAATGCTTGTTACATTAAATTTAAACTATTTCATATTACTAAATTCAAATATCTCTCTTATTTTCTCCCCTGGATAAACTTTTATATTCACTTATATGATGATCATAATCAGTTTTATTATAGTACCATGTGTTTGATCAAAAAAAAACTTTTATTATATTTGTGCACCTGCCATATGCCATCAATTAGTATATTATATTATATTTAAATGTAATTGTTATTATATAGTATGTAACGTCACAGCATTTTTTGCAGTAATATTATCAATGTCATAAACATACCTGTACCTATAGTACCATTAATAAACATACCTTATCTATATATTGTTATGAATATCGCGCGCTAATGAAGAAATGACCGCAGTGCTATGCAATAAATGTTCCCCGTCCCCCCCCCCTGTCCTCGTGCAGTGTTCGTCGTCGACGTGCCGCGGTTGCCCGCCGCCCGTCACCTCCAGCGTTTTTGTCGCGTCCGTCGGTGCACTCGCCGCAGTACAGTTATCAAAATTCCACATTATTGTAAAAGTCCCGCAATACACCTACCCTGCGCTTCCCCACCTCAACATCTCTACTATCAACACCGGCCACCGTCCAGCCAGCTCCGTCGGACTGCCGACACTACCTTTTCCAACGCCATTTGAACCAGTCGTGGCTCTTTTTCGTGCGCCCAGCCTCACCGATAATTCAGCTGTCCAAACCACGTGTCCACACAAGCACATATATACCCGGCGAAGTTCGTTTTTCTTTCTTCAACATCGCTGTGTCCACGCCATGATGTGCTAAACGTCACCACGGGCTCGATGTCCGGCGAAGCAACCTTCAGCCACTGACCGATGCAGATGGGCCATGTCGACCGCGTGTGTGTCGACGGCCATCTGGCCAGCCCATCGCAGCCGTCGGTCAACCGTCAGCAGCCTCGTCGTCCATCAATATAATATTGTAATGTATTAAAATCCACCCCCCCCCCCATATTCCTTTTTATTTGCGTTAGGATAACTTTTTAAGATGTGTCAACTGTTGCGCCTGGCGCAGTTTTTTTTTGTTACCTCCCATCCTTACCGTCCTTAGCGATATGCCGGACGGTAACCCTATGGTTGGCGAAATAAAATTTAATATAAAAATAATATGTGTTCCGCCGAACCTCGTGGGCTGATCCGTGGGTTCGCTCAGTCCAAAGCAAATATATATTCTTTACCTAATTCCCGTCCCACTTTTATTATACTCACATGACTGCCATGTCCCAACATTATTGTGTATGTTATTATGTGTTAAACGCATGTGCCCAAATAATACACTCTTTTGTAACAATTGCCATGAGGCAACAATTATTATCTTTTTCGAAATTGCCAGTTTATTATTATTATTATTATTCACAAATATCTATTATTGCACGTTGTGC